>NW_027008618.1:0-77500 GCF_036934945.1 Oncorhynchus masou masou
CTTGCCCTGATTAAAAGCAGTGGTTCGCGCTTTCAGTTTCACGCGAATGCTACCATCAATCCACGGTTTCTGGTTAGGGAATGTTTTTAATCGTTGCTATGGGAACGGTACATCTTTAACGCACGTTCTGATGAACTCGCACACCGAATCGCGTGATACGTCCAATGTTGTTGCCTGACGCAATACAAAACATGTCCCAGTCCACGTGATGGAAGCAGTCTTGGAGTGTGGAATCAGCTTGGTCGGACCAGCGTTGGACAGACCTCAGCGTGGGAGCTTCTTGTTTCAGTTTCTGTCTGTAGGCAGGGATCAGCAAAACGGATTTGTGGTCAGCTTTCCGAAGGGGCGGGGCAGGGCCTTATATGCGTCGCAGAAGCTAGAATAACAATGATCCAAGGTTTTGCCAGCCCTGGTGGCGCAATCGATATGCTGATACATTTTAGGGAGTCTTGTTTTCAGATTAGCCTTGTTAAAATCCCCAGCTACAATGAATGCAGCCTCAGGATGTATGGGAATTCCAGTTTGCAAAGAGTCAAATAAAGTTCGTTCAGAGCCATCGATGTGTCTGCTTGGGGGAATATATACGGCTGTTATTATAATCGAAGAGAATTCCCTTGGTTGATAATGCGGTCTGCATTTGATTGTGAGGAATTCTAAATCAGGTGAACAGAAGGATTTGAGTTCCTGTATGTTTCTGTGATCACACCACGTCCCGTTAGTCATAAGGCATACGCCCCCGCCCCTCTTCTTACCAGAAAGGTGTTTGTTTCTGTCGAGCGCGATGCGTGGAGAAACCCGTTGGCTGCACCGCCACCGAGAGTGTCTCTCCAGTGAGCCATGTTTCCGTGAAGCAAAGAACGTTATAGTCTCTGATGTCCCTCTGGAATGCTACCCTTGCTCGGATTTCATCAGCCTTGTTGTCAAGAGACTGGACATTGGCGAGAAGAATGCTAGGAAGTGGGGGCACGATGTGCCCGTCTCCGTAGTCTGACCAGAAGACCACCTCGTTTCCCTCTTTTACGAAGTCGTTTTTGGGTCGCGGTTGGGATCCATTCCGTTGTCCTGGTTGAAAGGCGAAAGTCATATTCTTGGTCATACTGATGGTGAGTTGACGCTGATCTTATATTCAGTAGTTCTTCTCGACTGTATGTAATGAAACCTAAGATGACCTAAGGTACTAATGTAAGAAATAACAGGTAAAAAAAACAAAAAACTGCATAGTTTCCTAGAACGCGAAGCGAGGCGGCCATCTCTGTCGGCGCCGGAAGTGCGTGCCATTTGTACATTGTTAAAACACTGTATATATATATATAATATGACATTTGTAATGTCTTTATTGTTTTGAAACTTCTGTATGTGTGATGTCTACTGTTAATTTTTATTGTTTATTTCACTTTATATATTATCTACCTTACTTGCTTTGGCAATGTTAACACATTTCCCATGCCAATAAAGCCCTTGAATTGAATTTAATTGAATTGAGAGAGAGTGAAGGACTGAGTTAAAGAGAGAGAGTGAAGGACTGAGTGAAGGAGAGAGAGTGAAGCACTGAGTGAAGGAGAGAGAGAGAGTGAAGGACTGAGTGAAGGAGAGAGAGTGCAGGACTGAGTGAAGGAGAGAGAGTGAAGGACTGAGTGAAGGACTGAGTGAAGGACTGAGTGAAGGAGAGAGAGTAAAGGACTGAGTGAAGGACTGAGGAAGGACTGAGTGAAGGAGAGAGAGTAAAGGACTGAGTGAAGGACTGAGTGAAGGAGAGAGAGTGAAGGAGTGAAATAGTGAAGGGGTGAAAGAGAGAGAGACTGAGAGAGAGACTGAAATAGACAAAGAGAGAGACAGACAGAGACAGAGAGAGAGAGAGAGAAAGACAGACAGAGAGAGAGAGAGAGAGAGAGAAAGACAGACAGAGAGAGACAGACAGAGAGACAGACAGAGAGAGACTGGCAGAGAGACTGACAGAGAGAAACTGAGAGAGAGAGACAGAGAGAGAGAGAAAGAGAGAGAGACAGAGAGAGACAGACAGAGAGCCAGTGAGAGAGAGACAGAGAGAGAGACTGAGAGAGAGAGAGACTGAGAATGAGACAGAGAGAGAGAGACAGACAGAGAGACTGAGAGAGAGAGAGACAGAGAGAGAGAGACTGAGAATGAGACAGAGAGAGAGAGACAGAGAGAGAGACTGAGAATGAGACAGAGAGAGAGACAGACAGAGAGACCAAAATAATGGTGTTCCAAAAAGGTCCAGTCACCAGGACCACAAATACAAATTCCATCTAGACACTGTTGCCCTAGAGCACACAAAAAACTATACATACCTTGGCCTAAACATCAGCGCCACAGGTAACTTCCACAAAGCTGTGAACGATCTGAGAGACAAGGCAAGAAGGGCATTCTATGCCATCAAAAGGAACATAAATTTCAACATACCAATTAGGATTTGGCTAAAAATACTTGAATCAGTCATAGAGCCCATTGCCCTTTATGGTTGTGAGGTCTGGGGTCCGCTCACCAACCAAGACTTCACAAAATGGGACAAACACCAAATTGAGACTCTGCACGAGAATTCTGCAAAAATATCCTCAGTGTACAACGTAGAACACCAAATAATGCATGCAGAGCAGAATTAGGCCGATACCCACTAATTATCAAAATCCAGAAAAGAGCAGTTAAATTCTATAACCACCTAAAAGGAAGCGATTCCCAAACCTTCCACAACAAAGCCATCACCTACAGAGAGATGAACCTGGAGAAGAGTCCCTAAGCAAGCTGGTCCTGGGGCTCTGTTCACAAACACACCCTACAGAGCCCCATGACAGCAGCACAATTAGACCCAACCAAATCATGAGAAAACAAAAAGATAATTACTTGACACACTGGAAAGAATTAACAAAAAACAGAGCAAACTAGAATGCTATTTGGCCCTACACAGAGAGTACACAGCGGCAGAATACCTGACCACTGTGACTGACCCAAAATTAAGGAAAGCTTTGACTATGTACAGACTCAGCGAGCATAGCCTTGCTATTGAGAAAGGCCGACGTAGGCAGACATGGCTCTCAAAGAAGACAGGCTATGTGCTCACCTTACAAAATGAGGTGGGAACTGAGCTGCACTTCCTAACCTCCTGCCCAATGTATGACCATATTAGAGAGACATATTTCCCTCAGATTACACAGATCCACAAAGAATTCGAAAACAAATCCAATTTTGAAAAACTCCCATATCTACTGGGTGAAATTCCACAGTGTGCCATCAGAGCAGCAAGATTTGTGACCTGTTGCCACGAGAAAAGGGCAACCAGTGAAGAACACGCACCATTGTAAATACAACACATATCTATGCTTATTTATTTTATCTTGTGTCGTTTACCATTTGCACATTGTAAAAACACTGTATATATATATATATAATATGACATTTGTAATGTCTTTATTGTTTTGAAACTTCTGTATGTGTGATGTCTACTGTTATTTTTTATTGTTTATTTCACTTTATATATTATATACCTTACTTGCTTTGGCAATGTTAACACATGTTTCCCATGCCAATAAAGCCCCCTTGAATTGAATTGAATTGAATTGAGACTGAGAGAGAGAGAGCCAGTGAGAGAGAGACAGAGAGAGACTGAGAGAGAGAGAGACTGAGAATGAGACAGAGAGAGACAGACAGAGAGACTGAGAGAGAGAGAGACAGAGAGAGAGAGACAGAGAGAGACAGACAGAGAGAGCCAGTGAGAGAGAGACAGAGAGAGAGACTGAGAGAGACTGAGAATGAGAAGAGAGAGAGAGACAGACAGAGAGACTGAGAGAGAGAGACAGAGAGAGAGACAGAGCAGAGAGAGACTGAGAATGAGACAGAGAGAGAGACAGAGAGAGACAGAGAGCATCAAGTGTTTTGTGTCCTATTCTACTGAAACTAACTGAGTGGGATACCTAGACAATGACGCTTTGCAAAGAAATCTTCACATAGGCTACAACAAACCTGTTGGTCTCCAGATGCTCTGGGGGACAAATAAAGCCATCTAAATGTCAATACCTCTACATAACAATACTGTGGAACATTACAATTTACCTTTACATATTAAACACTGAGTGAACAAAACATTAAGAACACCCCCTCTAGTGGCAGTGCAAAACCAAGCTGTTACTTTGATACATAAACACTGAGTGGACAAAACGTTGAGAACGCCGACTCTTTCCATGACATAGACTGACCAGGTGAATCCAGGTGAAAGCTATGATCCCTTATCGACGTCACTTATTAAATCCACTTCAATCAGTGTAGATGAATGGGGAAGAGACAGGTTAAATAAGGATTTTTGGATTGTGTATGTGTGCCATTTAGAGAGTGAATGGGCAAGACAAATGATTTAAGTGCCATTTGAACGGGGTATGGTAGTAGGTGCCAGGCGCATCTGTTTGTGTCAAGAACAGCAACGCCGCTGGGTTCTTCACGCTGAACAGTTTCCCGTGTGTATAAAGAATGGTCCACCACCCAAAGGACATCCAGCCGACTTGACACAACTGTGGGAAGCATTGGAGTCAACATGGGCCAGCATCCCTACGAAACTCATTCGAGTCCATTCCCTGACGAATTGAGGCGGTTCTGAGGACAGAAATGGGGGATGCAACTCAATATTAGGAAGGTATACTCATTGTATACTTACAGTACCAAGTTATATTATATGGGTATTATATTCTGTTCTGTTCTATTACATTTACATCATTTAAGTCATTTAGCAGACGCTCTTATCCAGAGCGACTTACAAATTGGATTCTATGGGTATTATATTCTGTTCTATTCTATGGGTATTATATTCTGTTCTATTTTATGGGTATTATATTCTGTTCTGTTCTATTCTATGGGTATTACATTCTGTTCTATTCTATGGGTATTATATTCTGTTCTGTTCTATGGGTATTATGTTTTGTTCTATTCTATGGGTATTTTATTATGTTCTGTTCTATTCTATGGGTATTATATTATATTCTATTCTGTTCTATGGGTATTATATTCTGTTCTGTTCTGTTCTATGGGTATTATATTCTGTTCTATTTGTTGGGTATTATATTATGTTCTATTCAATGGGTATTATATTCTAATCTATTCTGTTCTATGGGTATTATATTCTATTCTGTTCTATGGGAATTATATTATGTTCTGTTCTGTTCTATGGGTATTATGTTGTGTCTATTCTATGGGTATTGTATTATGTTCTGTTCTATTCTATGGGTATTATATTCTAATCTATTCTGTTCCATGGGTATTATTTTCTGTTCTGTTCTATGGGTATTATATTCTGTTCTGTTCTATGGGTATTATGTTCTGTTATTTTCTATGGGTATTGTATTATATTCTGTTCTGTTCTATGGGTATTATGTTCTGTTATTTTCTATGGGAATTATATTATGTTCTGTTCTGTTCTATGGGTATTATGTTGTGTCTATTCTATGGGTATTGTATTATGTTCTGTTCTATTCTATGGGTATTATATTCTAATCTATTCTGTTCCATGGGTATTATTTTCTGTTCTGTTCTATGGGTATTATATTCTGTTCTGTTCTATGGATATTATGTTCTGTTCTATTCTATGGGTATTATGTTCTGTTATTTTCTATGGGTATTGTATTATGTTCTGTTCTATTCTATGGTATTATATTCTGTTCTATTCCATGGGTATTATATTCTGTTCTGTTCTATGGGTATTATGTTCTGTTCTATTCTATGGGTATTATATTCTAATCTATTCTATGGGTATTATATTCTGTTCTATTCTATGGGTATTGTATTCTGTTCTGTTCTATTCTATTCAATGTTCTATGAACAATTCTTCAACATACCAACGAGCCTGCAGTGAAAGTTCTTTATTCTTACGAGATAAAGTGAATATGAAAACCCACACATCCTTGTAAAGAATGACTTATAGACACAGCATTCTCTCTCACTCTCTCCCCCTCCCTCCCTCTCTCTCAAATTAATAATTCAAAGAGTTCCTAAGTGTGTGGTGAGCCCCAGGCTATTTTACACAAAACAATCCAAGGAGACCGCTCTGTCAAGCTGTTGGCTATAGTTGCCAGCCAGGGAGGGAGGACTTTTCTCCTCATTGATTCTTAGATCAACAGAGCCACCCAATGTAGGCTGATCCCTGGTCTGTTTGTGCTCAGATCAACAGAGCCACCCAATGTAGGCTGATCCCAGGTCTGTTTGTGCTCAAATCAACAGAGCGAGCCACCCAATGTAGGCTGATCCCAGGTCTGTTTGTGCTCAGATCAACAGAGCAAGCCACAAAGGTGAGCTGATCCCAGGTCTGTTTGTGCTCAAATCAATAGAGCGAGCCACCCAATGTAGGCTGATCCCAGGTCTGTTTGTGCTCAGATCAACAGAGCCACCCAATGTAGGCTGATCCCTGGTCTGTTTGTGCTCAGATCAACAGAGCGAGCCACCCAATGTAGGCTGATCCCAGATCTGTTTGTGCTCTTGCCCACTGCTGACTTTATTGAGGACCTTGTCAGGCTGAAGAGAACATGTCTGGCATGACAATGAGTGACAGGAAGTTGGTTAACACAAACACACTGGCGCTCAGGCTACCTCGTACCTACCACGAAAGGACTGAGGCCCTATACCAGGGTTTTCGTTAGTAAAATGTAGTGCCGGCAGCATTTTAATTTACCGGAACCACATCCTTTGGTTGTGTAACCTGATTAGGCGACGACCCGCGTTGGATGATGGTAATTCATTTGAACAGAACATTCAAATCCAGGATGGAACGATGTGCGGTTCCTTCTCATTAACCAAATTCTGATTCTGCACTGAAGATTTTTTAAATTTTACCTTTATTTAACCTTTATTTAACCTTTATTTTACCTTTATTTAACCAGGCAAGTCAGTTAAGAACAAATTCTTGTTTTCAATGACGGCATAGGAACAGTGGGTTAACTGCCTGTTCAGGGGCAGAACGACAGATTTGTACCTTGTCAGCTCGGGGGTTTGAACTTGCAACCTTCCGGCTACTAGTCCAACTGTCTGACCACTAGGCTACCTGCCGCCCCTCCACTCTAACCACTAGGCTACCCTGCCGCCCTCCACTCTAACCACTAGGCTACCCTGCCGCCCCAAAACAAAGATGTTGGAATGATGGACCACATTTACTTTTACTCGGTCAACAAGACAAGTAACGGACAACGACATCACCAGTCAATCTACTATTCCCCGTTAGTAGAAAAGTTGACTTACTCTTTTGGTCAGCTTGTCGAGAAAAAAACGTGACCTATTTCTGGGATAGTTGTGGGACGATGGATCCCAAATTTATACAACCAGTAGGCCTTGGCTACATTAAATGAACATTAAAAAGCAATAAGTCCGATGCAACAGATCAGAACATTTAGCTTCAAATGTTGATAAACTAGTATTTCTTCATATTAAAAGCACAGCAATGCGTACAAGGCAGTAGGCAACGCGAGGGTTGAATGGCGGGAACAGGGTTACCGAGGGGAACAGGGTTACCGAGGGGAACAGGGTTACCGAGATTTACCGGGGTTTACCTCCCGCAAAAACCACTCCCGGGATACATAACTGAGAGAAAGCGGTAAATTATAATAAATGATTTATATAAAGAGCATGGCGTGAAATTGAACTGTTAAATTATATGCCATGGCTAAATATGGCTTTCTACGTCCTCTGCATGATGAATCATCGCTCAGGGTGGAGAAAGACCCATCTCAGTATGGAGCACAGTACGTTATAGTCTATGCTACAGTAACATCATTTACACATTTCCATCTGGCTTTTGGGGGTCACCTTGTTTTTAATTGTAAATACATTTTTTTTTTTTTTTATTACAGCTGTTGAGTTTTAAAACAGCCTAAACACTTGAATATCGTTGTTTTTAATCAGTGCATGTACAAGCTTCTCTCTCGCAGACTCTCTCTCCCCTGCAACACTATCTAAATTGCATCCAAGATAGATAACCCTGATCTAGATTGATATATATTCCTACAAATAGATGTCCTAGCCTACCTCTTTCAGGTAATACTTTCAATGCAGTATTAGCCTTATACTTAGCTAATTCATGATGGGTTATGCATATTAAGTTTCTAAATGATAATCTCTGGTAATACGCACATACTGTACCTGTGCTCCACTGGCCTCTCCTTAAAGTCCCATGCAGCAAAAGCTAGACTAGAATAGCTTGCTGGACATCATACATTTTTATTGATTAAATCTGATGGTGGTAGGCTATAGCAGTTATTAATTCAGACCCATAACCATTCAGATGGTGGTAGGCTATAGCAGTTATTAATTCAGACCCATAACCATTCAGATGGTGGTAGACTATAGCAGTTATTAATTCAGACCCATAACCATTCAGACCCATAACCATTCAGACCCATAACCATTCAGATGGTGGTAGACTATAGCAGTTATTAATTCAGACCCATAACCATTCAGATGGTGGTAGACTATAGCAGTTATTAATTCAGACCCATAACCATTCAGATGGTGGTAGACTATAGCAGTTATTAATTCAGACCCATAACCATTCAGACCCATAACCATTCAGATGGTGGTAGACTATAGCAGTTATTAATTCAGACCCATAACCATTCAGACCCATAACCATTCAGATGGTGGTAGACTATAGCAGTTATTAATTCAGACCCATAACCATTCAGACCCACAACCATTCAGATGGTGGTAGACTATAGCAGTTATTAATTTAGACCCATAATCATTCAGATGGTGGTAGACTATAGCAGTTATTAATTCAGACCCATAACCATTCAGATGGTGGTAGACTATAGCAGTTATTAATTCAGACCCATAACCATTCAGACCCATAACCATTCAGATGGTGGTAGGCTATAGCAGTTATTAATTCAGACCCATAACCATTCAGATGGTGGTAGACTATAGCAGTTATTAATACAGACCCATAACCATTCAGATGGTGGTAGACTATAGCAGTTATTAATTCAGACCCATAACCATTCAGACCCATAACCATTCAGACCCACAACCATTCAGATGGTGGTAGACTATAGCAGTTATTAATTCAGACCCATAACCATTCAGATGGTGGTAGACTATAGCAGTTATTAATTCAGACCCATAACCATTCAGATGGTGGTAGACTATAGCAGTTATTAATACAGACCCATAACCATTCAGATGGTGGTAGACTATAGCAGTTATTAATTCAGACCCATAACCATTCAGATGGTGGTAGGCTATAGCAGTTATTAATTCAGACCCATAACCATTCAGATGGTGGTAGGCTATAGCAGTTATTAATTCAGACCCATAACCATTCAGACCCATAACCATTCAGACCCACAACCATTCAGATGGTGGTAGACTATGGCAGTTATTAATTCAGACCCATAACCATTCAGATGGTGGTAGACTATAGCAGTTATTAATTCAGACCCATAACCATTCAGATGGTGGTAGACTATAGCAGTTATTAATTCAGACCCATAACCATTCAGATGGTGGTAGGCTATAGCAGTTATTAATTCAGACCCATAACCATTCAGACCCATAACCATTCAGATGGTGGTAGACTATAGCAGTTATTAATTCAGACCCATAACCATTCAGACCCATAACCATTCAGATGGTGGTAGACTATAGCAGTTATTAATTCAGACCCCTAACCATTCAGACCCATAACCATTCAGACCCATAACCATTCAGATGGTGGTAGACTATAGCAGTTATTAATTCAGACCCATAACCATTCAGATGGTGGTAGACTATAGCAGTTATTAATTCAGACCCATAACCATTCAGATGGTGGGTAGACTACAGCAGTGAGGAAGGAATGAAGCAACAATAGAGAGAGAAAGAGGAGGTCAACCAATAACATTAACAGAAATATAAGGAAAGATATGCGTCAGCTGTGTAATTATACAAAATGTGTCTATTTTTCTGAACAGCTTCTACCCCCAAGCCATAAGACTCCTGAACATCTAGTCAAATGGCTACCCAGACTATTTGCATCCCCCCCTCTCCACACCACTGCTACTCTCTGTTGTTATCATCTATGCATAGTCACTTTAATAATTCTACCTACATGTACATACTACTCAACTAACCGGTGGCCCTGCACATGGACTCTGTACCAGTACCCCTTGTATATAGCCTCCACATTGACTCTGTACCGGTACCCCTGTATATAGCCTCCACATTGCCTCTGTACCAGTACCCCTGTATATAGCCTCTGTACCAGTACCCCCTGTATATAGCCTCCACATTGACTCTGTACCGGTACCCCCTGTATATAGCCTCCACATTGCCTCTGTACCAGTACCCCCTGTATATAGCCTCCACATTGACTCTGTACCGGTACCCCCTGTATATAGCCTCCACATTGACTCTGTACCAGTACCCCCTGTATATAGCCTCCACATTGCCTCTGTACCAGTACCCCCTGTATATAGCCTCCACATTGACTCTGTACCGGTACCCCTGTATATAGCCTCCACATTGACTCTGTACCAGTACCCCCTGTATATAGCCATCACATTGCCTCTGTACCAGTACCCCCTGTATATAGCCTCCACATTGACTCTGTACCGGTACCCCCTGTATATAGCCTCCACATTGACTCTGTACCAGTACCCCCTGTATATAGCCTCCACATTGACTCTGTACCAGTACCCCTGTATATAGCCTCCACATTGACTCTGTACCGGTACCCCCTGTATATAGCCTCCACATTGACTCTGTACCAGTACCCCTGTATATAGCCTCCACATTGACTCTGTACCAGTACCCCTGTATATAGCCTCCACATTGACTCTGTACCAGTACCCCCTGTATATAGCCTCCACATTGACTCTGTACCAGTACCCCCTGTATATAGCCTCCACATTGACTCTGTACCGGTACCCCCTGTATATAGCCTCCACATTGACTCTGTACCAGTACCCCTGTATATAGCCTCCACATTGCCTCTGTACCAGTACCCCCTGTATATAGCCTCCACATTGACTCTGTACCGGTACCCCCTGTATATAGCCTCCACATTGCCTCTGTACCAGTACCCCCTGTATATAGCCTCCACATTGACTCTGTACCGGTACCCCCTGTATATAGCCTCCACATTGACTCTGTACCAGTACCCCTGTATATAGCCTCCACATTGCCTCTGTACCAGTACCCCTGTATATAGCCTCCACATTGACTCTGTACCGGTACCCCCTGTATATAGCCTCCACATTGACTCTGTACCAGTACCCCCTGTATATAGCCTCCACATTGCCTCTGTACCAGTACCCCTGTATATAGCCTCCACATTGACTCTGTACCGGTACCCCCTGTATATAGCCTCCACATTGACTCTGTACCAGTACCCCTGTATATAGCCTCCACATTGCCTCGGTACCGGTACCCCCTGTATATAGCCTCCACATTGACTCTGTACCAGTACCCCCTGTATATAGCCTCCACATTGACTCTGTACCAGTACCCCCTGTATATAGCCTCCACATTGACTCTGTACCAGTACCCCTTGTATATAGCCTCCACATTGACTCTGTACCAGTACCCCCTGTATATAGCCTCCACATTGACTCTGTACCAGTACCCCCTGTATATAGCCTCCACATTGACTCTGTACCAGTACCCCCTGTATATAGCCTCCACATTGACTCTGTACCGGTGCCCCCCTGTATATAGCCTCCACATTGACTCTGTACCGACACCCCCTGTATATAGCCTCCACATTGTCTCTGTACCGGTACCCCCTGTATATAGCCTCCACATTGACTCTGTACCGGTACCCCCTGTAAATAGCCTCCACATTGACTCTGTACCGTAACACCCTGTATATAGCCTAAACATTGACTCTGTACCGTAACACCCTGTATACAGCCTCCACATTGACTCTGTACCGTAACACCCTGTATATAGCCTCCATATTGACTCTGTACCGTAACACCCTGTATATAGCCTCCACATTGACTCTGTACCGTAACACCCTGTATATAGCCTCCACATTGACTCTGTACCGTAACGCCCTGTATATAGTCTCCACATTGACTCTGTACCAGTACCCCATGTATATAGCCTCCACATTGACTTTGTACCAGTACCCCCTGTATATAGCCTCCACATTGACTCTGTACCGGTACCCCCTGTATATAGCCTCCACATTGACTCTGTACCAGTACCCCCTGTATATAGCCTCCACATTGACTCTGTACCGGTACCCCCTGTATATTGCCTCCACACTGACTCTGTACCAGTACACCCTGTATATAACCTCCACATTGACTCTGTACCGTAACACCCTGTATATAGCCTCCACATTGACTCTGTACCAGTACCCCCTGTATATAGCCTCCACATTGACTCTGTACCGGTACCCCCTGTAAATAGCCTCCACACTGACTCTGTACCAGTACCCCCTGTATATAACCTCCACATTGACTTTGTACCAGTACCCCCTGTATATAGCCTCCACATTGACTCTGTACCAGTACCCCCTGTATATAGCCTCCACATTGACTCTGTACCAGTACCCCCCCTGTATATAGCCTCCACATTGACTCTTTACCGTAACACCCTGTATATAGCCTCCACATTGACTCTGTACCATAACACCCTGTATATAGCCTCCACATTGACTCTGTACCGGTACCCACTGTATATAGCCTCCACATTGACTCTGTACCATAACACCCTGTATATAGCCTCCACATTGACTCTGTACCGTAACACCCTGTATATAGCCTCCACATTGACTCTGTACCATAACACCCTGTATATAGCCTCCACATTGACTCTGTACCGTAACACCCTGTATACAGCCTCCACATTGACTCTGTACCGTAACACCCTGTATATAGCCTCCACTTTGACTCTGTACCGTAACACCCTGTATATAGCCTCCACATTGACTCTGTACCGTAACACCCTGTATATAGCCTCCACATTGACTCTGTACCGTAACACCCTGTATATAGCCTCCATATTGACTCTGTACCGTAACACCCTGTATATAGCCTCCACATTGACTCTGTACCGTAACACCCTGTATATAGCCTCCACATTGACTCTGTACCGTAACACCCTGTATATAGCCTCCACATTGACTCTGTACCAGTACCCCCTGTATATAGCCTCCACATTGACTCTGTACCGTAACACCCTGTATATAGCCTCCACATTGACTCTGTACCGTAACACCCTGTATATAGCCTCCACATTGACTCTGTACCAGTACCCCCTGTATATAGCCTCCACATTGACTCTGTACCGTAACACCCTGTATATAGCCTCCACATTGACTCTGTACCGTAACACCCTGTATATAGCCTCCACATTGACTCTTTACCGTAACACCCTGTATATAGCCTCCACATTGACTCTGTACCGTAACACCCTGTATATAGCCTCCATATTGACTCTGTACCGTAACACCCTGTATATAGCCTCCACATTGACTCTGTACCGTAACACCCTGTATACAGCTTCCACATTGACTCTGTACCATAACACCCTGTATATAGCCTCCACATTGACTCTGTACCGGTACCCCCTGTATATAGACTCCACATTGACTCTGTGCCAGTACCCCTGTATATAGCCTCCACATTGACTCTGTACCGTAATACCCTGTATATAGCCTCCACATTGACTCTGTACCAGTACCCCCTGTATATAGCCTCCACATTGACTCTGTACCAGTACCCCATGTATATATTGTAATTTTACTGCTGCTCTTACTTTACTTGTTACTTTTATTTCTTATTCTTATCCGTATTTATTTTTCAACTGCACTGTTGGTTAGGGGATCGTATGTCAGCATTTCACTGGAAGGTGAAACTGTAACACCTGTTGTATTCGGTGACTAATAACATTTGATTTGATTTATTATATTATATGGCTGGATCAATAAATGTCTTCATCGAAATTACGGATTGCCTCTTATCCGGTTGTCGTTCCCTAACGCCATAATTAGTACATCTCCATTGTCAGTAGAAACCACATTTGTTTAAGCAAGTCAGCCGTATCGGCTATTTTTTGAACGAGGCAGTAAATGAGGCAGTAAATGAGGCAGTAACTGTTTCCCTGCCAGACAAGGTTCCGCTGATAGCCAGGTGTAGGGGGTGTTGGGACTGCTGTCGGGACAGCTTTATGTCGGCCCTAACAGTTTGTGGGCACCGTTTGTCACTGTTATAGTGCAATTAATGTATTGTTTAGTGTTGTGTAGTGACTTTGCTGGCATGCATCCCACTTTTAAACATTTTTTCACCATGCTAAAAACGCAAATGCTAATAATGTGTAGTAAAATGTTCAGGTTTCAGGGCCTCCCGAGTGGTGCAGCGGTCTCAGGCACTGCATCACAAGAGGCACCAAACTTTCAAATAGCTCTTTGTTGACTGTTGCTGGGTGTTATCGACCTCAATCAGCAGCTGCCTGTACCATACCTGCCCTAAGCTCTCTCCTGGCCCCTTACACGAAGTCTGAATTTGTCCTGCCAGGTGACCTAAATTGGGACATGCTTAAACCACCTGACCAAGTCCTAAAGCAATGGGACTCCCTAAATCTTTCTCAGATTATTACCAATCCCACAAGGTATGACTCCAAACACCCAGAAAAGGCTACTGTCCTCCATGTTATCCTCACAAATAATCCTGATAGGTATCAGTCTGGTGTTTCCTGTAATGACCTTAGTGATCACTGTTTACAGCTTGTGTTCGTAATGGCTGCTCAGTGAAACAACCTGTCCTGATTTGTCATAGACGCTTGCTAAAAAACTTTAATGAGCAAGCCTTCCTTCATGAACTGGCCTCTGTAAATTGGTATAGATTCAGCTTGATCCCCTCTGTCGAAGACGCTTGGACCTTCTTTTTTGATATTTTAAGTGGTAGTGTTAATTAGCCCCAAGAAGTCCTGGAGAATAAACCCTCCTCCTCACAGCTCCCCCATGTCCCTTAAAGTTGATGTGGTTGTTACTGACAAGAAGCACATGGCTGAGCTCTTTAATCACCACTTCATTAAGTCAGGATTCCTATTTGACTCAGCCATGCCTCCTTGCCCGTCCAACATCTCCTCATCTCCCACCCCTTCTAATGTGACTAGCCACGATCCTCCTGCCTCTTTTTCTCCTGCCCTGCTACAAAGTTTCTCCCTGCAGGCGGTCAATGAGTCCAAGGTGCTAAACGAGCTCCTTAAACTTGACCCCAAAAACCATCTGGGTCAGGTCAGCCACGGTTCGTCCTTTATTTAAAGACTCAATCATGGACTCTTACTGACAGTGGTGGCTGTTTTGCGTGATGTATTGTTGTCTCTACCTTCTTGCCCTTTGTGCTGTTGTCTGTCCCCAATAATGTTTGTAACATGTTTTGTGTTGCTACCATGTTGTTGCCATGTTGTGTTGCTATCATGCTGTGTTGCTACCATGTTGTTGTCATGTTGTGTTGCAACCATGCTGTGTTGCTACCATGTTGTGTTGCTACCATGTTGTTGTCATGTTGTGTTGCTCCCATGTTGTGTTGCTACCATGTTGTGTTGCCACCATGTTGTTGTCATGTTGTGTTGCTACCATGCTGTGTTGTCATGTGTTGCTGCCTTGCTCTGTTGTCGTCTTAGGTCTCTCTTTATGTAGTGTTGTGTTGTCTCTCGTGTTGTGATGTGTGTATTGTCCTATATTTATATTTAATATATTTTTATTCCCAGCCCCCCGTCCCCACAGGAGGCCTTTTGCCTTCTGGCAGTCCGTCAATGTAAATAAGAACTTGTTCTTTAACTGACCTGCCCAGTTAAATAATTAAATTAATTAAATAAAGGTTAAATAAATAAAATAAACAGATCCGAGATCGACACCGGGCTGTGACACAGCCGTCGCGACACAGCCGGCCCCGCGACACAGCCGGCCGCGACCGGAAGACCCATGAGGCGGTCCACAATTGGACGAAATTGGGGAGAAAAAAGAGGTAAAAAAATAATGATAAAAAATAGGTTCAGGTTTGAAAATGCCTCATTACAAAGTGGTGCGTGACTTTTTTTATTTTTTTTTATTTCACCTTTATTTAACCAGGTAGGCTAGTTGAGAACAAGTTCTCATTTACAACTGCGACCTGGCCAAGATAAAGCATAGCAGTGTGAACAGACAACACAGAGTTACACATGGAGTAAACAATTAACAAGTCAATAACACAGTAGAAAAAAAAGGGGAGTCTATATACAATGTGTGCAAAAGGCATGAGGAGGTAGGCAAATAATTACAATATTGCAGATTAACACTGGATTGATAAATGATCATGTACAGGTAGAGATATTGGTGTGCAAAAGAGCAGAAAAGTAAATAAATAAAAACAGTGGGTATGAGGTAGGTGAAAATGGGTGGGCTATTTACCAATAGATTATGTATAGCTGCAGCGATCGGTTAGCTGCTCAGATAGCTGATGTTTGAAGTTGGTGAGGGAGATAAAGGTCTCCAACTTCAGCGATTTTTGACTGATGAAGCCTGCATGTGCCGTTTGAGATACTGACAGCTCTCACGCTGCATGTGCTGTTTGAGATACTGTAGCAGCAGCTCTCACACTGCATGTGCTGTTTGAGATAGTGTAGCAGCAGCTCTCACGCTGCATGTGCTGTTTGAGATACTGTAGCAGCAGCTCACGCTGCATGTGCTGTTTGAGATACTGTAGCAGCAGCTCACGCTGCATGTGCTGTTTGAGATAGTGTAGCAGCAGCTCTCACGCTGCATGTGCTGTTTGAGATACTGTAGCAGCAGCTCTCACGCTGCATGTGCTGTTTGAGATACTGTAGCAGCAGCTCTCACGCTGCATGTGCTGTTTGAGATACTGTAGCAGCAGTTCTCACGCTGCATGTGCTGTTTGAGATACTGTTGCAGCAGCTCTCACGCTGCATGTGCTGTTTGAGATAGTGTAGCAGCAGCTCTCACGCTGCATGTGCTGTTTGAGATACTGTAGCAGCAGCTCTCACGCTGCATGTGCTATTTGAGATACTGTAGCAGCAGCTCTCACGCTGCATGTGCTGTTTGAGATACTGTAGCAGGAGCTCTCACGCTGCATGTGCTATTTGAGATACTGTAGCAGCAGCTCTCACGCTGCATGTGCTGTTTGAGATAGTGTAGCAGCAGCTCTCACGCTACATGTGCTGTTTGAGATACTGTAGCAGCAGCTCTCACGCTGCATGTGCTATTTGAGATACTGTAGCAGCAGCTCTCACGCTGCATGTGCTGTTTGAGATACTGTAGCAGCAGCTCTCACGCTGTCTGACAGATTTTACACTCAAAGGTTCTTCATCTGTAGGCTGTGTGATAAATAAGATACACAACGAATATACTGTGCACACATAATGCTAATTCATCTACAGACCGATAAATGTACCGTGCATTTGGGAAAGTATTTAGACCCCTTGACTTTTTACATATTTCGTTATGTTTCAGGTAAGACCCAAATGCAGACTGTGTTGAAGTAACAATGTTTATTACAGAAACAGGGGCAGGCAAACGACAGGTCAAGGCAGGCAGGGGTTGATAATCCAGAGTAGTGGGGCAAAGGTACAGGACGGCAGGCAGGCTCAGGCTCAGGGTCAGGGTCAGGGTCAGGCTCAGGCTCAGGGTCAGGCTCAGGGTCAGGGTCAGGGTCAGGCAGAGCAGTCAGGCAAGCGGGCTCAGAGTCAGGAGAGGCGAGAAAAAGAGAAACTGATAAAAGCAGGAGCTGAGAAAATGCTGGTTGACTTGACAAACAAGACGAACTGGCCACAGACGAACAGAGAACAGGGGTATGAGTACCCAGGGGATAATGGAGACGGTGGGAGACACCTGGAGGGGCTGGAGACAAGCACAAGGACAGGTGAAACAGATCAGGGCGTGGATTAAATTGTTGTTTTTCCTTGTCAAACTACACACAATAACCCATAATGATGAGGCAAAAACACTTGAACCCGATTTAACATCGGGTTCAAGTCCAGGCTCTGGCTGGGCCACTCAAGGACATTCAGAGACTGTCCCAAAGCCACTGCAGCGTTGTCTTGGCTGTGTGCTTAGGGTTGTTGTCCTGTTGGAAGGTGAACATTCACCCCAGTTTGAGGTCCTGAGTGCTTTGGAGCAGGTTTTTATCAAGAATCTCTCTGTACTTTGCTCCATTGATCTTTCCCTCGATCCTGACTAGTCTCCCTGCAGCTGAAAAACATGATAATGCCACCACCATGCTTAACCGTAGGGATGATGCCAGGTTTCCTCCAGACATGACACTTGGCATTCAGTCCAAAGAGATTTTCATCAAACCAGAGAATCTTGTTTAGAGTCCTTTGGTGCCTTTTCAGAGGAGTGGCTTCCGCCTGACCACTCTACCACAAAGGCCTGATTGGTGGAGTTCTGCAGAGATGGTTGTCCTTCTGGAAGGTTCTCCCATCTCCACAAAGGAACTCTGGAGCTCTGTCAGAGTGACCATCGGATTCTTGGTCACCTCCCTGACCAAGGCCCTTTTTCCCCGATTGCTCAGTTTGGCCGGTCAGCTAGCTCTAGGAAGATGGCGGCTTGGCGGCTCTAACTTCTTCCATTTAAGAATTATGGATGGGACATTCAATGCTGCAGAAATATTGGGGTACCCTTCCCTAGATCTGTGCCTCAACACAATCCTGTCTCGGAGCTCTACGGACAATTCCTTCGTCCTCATGGCTTAGTTTTGCTCTGACATGCACTGTCAACTGTTGGACCTTATACAGACAGGTGTGTGCCTTTCCAAATCATGTCCAATCAATTGAATTTACCACAGGTGGACTCCAATCAAGTGTGTAGAAACATTTCAAGGATGATCAATGGAAACAGGATGCACCTGAGCTCAATTTCGAGTCTCATAGCAAAGGGTCTGACTATTTATGTAAATAAGGTATTTCTGTTTTTTATTTGTAATAAATTTGCAATAAATTCTAAAAACCTGTTTTCACTTCGTCATTATGGGGTATTGTGTGTAGATTGAAGAGGGCATGTTTTTATGTAATACATTTTAGATTAAGGCTGTAACGTAACAAAATGTGGAAAAAGTCAAGGGGTCTGAATACTTTACGCACCAAGAGCAGTGAGCAATATGTTTAGGAACATCAAATCGAAATAAAATTACAGTATAAAATCGTTATTATAATTTTTTTTTGTATTTTCTTGGGGACCTTCTGTCATGTCTTGTTATGTCTGTTCCTGTCCTTTCTCTTCACTCTGTCTCTCTCTGCTGGTCTTTTTAGGTTACCTTCTCTGTCTCTCATTCTTCAGCTGTTCTACATCTCCCCTAACTAGCTCTTTCACTCTTTCCCACCTGTTCTCCCTTCCTCCTCTGATTAGGTCTCTATTTCTCTCTCTGTTCCTGCTACTTTCAGTGTCTGATTCTTGTTTGTGTTTTTGATGCCAGAAGCAAGCTGTCGTCCCGTTTGCTTCCACCTTGTCCTATCCTGTCGGAGTCTGCCTGGCAGGTGCATCCTGCATTATACTAACGTTCTTTTTGTTCCATTGACTACGTTGGAAGAGGATTTATGCCATTCCTGTTTTTCATTAAAGAACTCTGTTTTCTGTTAAAACCGCTTTTGGGTCTTCACTCAAGTACATAACAGAAGAATCAGACCAAGAATGGACCCAGCGGCTCCGGACCCTTTTCACTCCGTCGAGATCCAGGGAGCGATGCTAGGCAGACACGAGGAGGAATTGTCTGCTGCTCGACATGCCGTTGAGACCCTGGCCGTCCAAGTCTCCGACCTCACAAGACAGGTTCACCAACTCCACCTCGACCCACCGCCCACTTCCAGGGTTTCCGAGTCTCCGGAGCCCAGGATCAACAACCCGCCGTGTTACTCTGGGGAGCCCACTGAGTGCCGCTCATTCCTCACTCAGTGTGATGTGGTGTTCTCTCTCCAGCCCAACACTTACTCCAGGAGCGCAGCCCACATCGCCTACGTCATTTCTCTCCTTACCGGACGGGCGCGTGAGTGGGGCACGGCAATCTGGGAGGCGAGGGCTGAGTGTATTAACCAGTATCAGGACTTTAAGGAGGAGATGATACGGGTTTTTGACCGTTCTGTTTTTTGGGAGGAGGCTTCCAGGGCCCTGTCTTCCCTATGTCAGGGGAATCGATCCATAACGGATTATTCTATTGAGTTTCGCACTCTCGCTGCCTCTAGTGACTGGAACGAGCCGGCTTTGCTCGCTCGTTTTCTGGAGGGTCTCCTCGTCGAGGTTAAGGATGAGATCCTCTCCCGGGAGGTTCCTTCCAGTCTGGACTCCTTAATAGCTCTCGCTATTTCGCATAGAGCGACGGTTTGATCTTCGTCGCCGAGCTCGTGGAAAGGAGCTCTGGCGTTCTCCGTTGCTCCCCTCTCCACATCACTGCCACCTGCCGCATCACTGCCACCCTCCTCCGCCGGCTCGGATGCTGAGCCTATGCAGCTGGGGGGTATCCGCATCTCGGCCAAGGAGAAGGAACGGAGAATCACCATCGCCTCTGTCTCTACTGCGGCTCCGCTGGTCATTTTGTCACCTCATGTCCAGTAAAAGCCAGAGCTCATCAGTAAGAGGAGGGCTACTGGTGAGCGCAACTACTCAGGCCTCTCCTTCTGGATCACGCACTACCTTTCCGGTCCATCTCCGCTGGCCCGGTTCATCTGCTTCCTGCAGTGCCTTGATAGACTCTGGGGCGGAGGGCTGTTTTATGGACGAGACCTGGGCTCGGGAACATGACATTCCTCTCAGACAGTTAGGGGAGCCCACGGCCTTGTTCGCTTTAGATGGTAGTTCTCTCCCCAAGATTCAGCGTGAGACGCTGCCTTTAACCCTCACTGTCTCTGGTAATCATAGCGAAACCATTTCTTTTTTAATTTTTCGTTCACCTTTTACACCTGTTGTTTTGGGTCATCCCTGGCTAGTGCGCCATAACCCTTCTATTAATTGGTCTAGTAATACTATCCTATCCTGGAATGTTTCTTGTCATGTGACCTGTTTAATGTCTGCTATCCCTCCTGTTTCCTCTGTCTCTTCTTCACAGGAGGAGCCTGGCGATTTGACAGGGGTGCCGGAGGAGTATCACGATCTGCGCACGGTGTTCAGTCGTTCCAAGGCCACTTCTCTCCTCCACACCGGTCGTATGACTGTAGTATTGATCTCCTTCCGGGAACTACTCCCCCGGGGGTAGATTATACTCTCTGTCGGCTCCCGAACGTAAGGCTCTCGAGGATTATTTGTCGGTTTCGCTCGACGCCGGTACCATAGTCTCCTCCTCCTCTCCCGCCGGAGCGGGGTTTTTTTGTTCAGAAGAAGGACGGGTCCCTGCGCCCATGCGTGGATTATCGAGGGCTGAATGACATAACAGTTAAGAATCGTTATCCGCTTCCTCTTATGTCTTCAGCCTTCGAGATCCTGCAGGGAGCCAGGTTTTTCACCAAATTGGACCTTCGTAACGCCTACCATCTCGTGCGCATCAGGGAGGGGGACTAAGGGATTTCACCCCCGTAGTGGACAAAAATGAATGGCAAGTTATTGGCATTGGCCAAACCATGCACACATTGGCCAATACCACCCAAAGCGGCGTTGATTCATGCAAAGTTTACTGCTATTGCCATATGGGTATTGCCAGTTGTAACACTTCAAAAATCCAACAGGTGGCGATTGCACTCCACCATGGTTTTTCATATTGGTATTGGACTCCAAGTCAACATCCAAAAGCCAAATTTTGAAAAAACGAATTTTTTTGAAAAAAACGTATCACCCCTTAAAAAAGTGCTTTCTGGACCGTTTTTCGAAATTCTTTCGCTTTTTTTGACAATTACACATGTATAAGAACTGTATGAAAATACTTTTGTCCAATTTTATTAACATAATTTTTTTAATTTTTTTACTTGCGCATATTGCATATGTTTTGTCCATTTGCAATATGATTTCATAGGAAGTCAGAAGTCAAAAGTCAAAAATTCTTAAATTTCATAAAAAACTTCACACACCCCTAAAAAAGTGCTTTCTGGACCGTTTTTCGAAATTTTTTCGCATTTTGTGTCAGTTACACACGTATAAGAACTGTATCAACATACTTTAGTCATATTTTATTATCATAATTTTTTTTTTTTTTTTACTTGCGCATATTGCATGTGTTTTGTCCATCTGCAATATGATTTCATAGGAAGTCAGAAGTCAAAAGTCAAAAATTATTAAATTTCATAAAAAACTTCACACACCCCTAAAAAAGTGCTTTCTGGACCGTTTTTCGAAATTTTTTCGAATTTTGTGTCAGTTACACACGTATAAGAACTGTATCAACATACTTTAGTCATATTTTATTATTATAATGTTTTTTTTTTTTTTGCTTGTGCATAAGGCATATGTTTTGTGGGGGCCAAATGTCATAAGAAATTTGACATGCTCAAAAATCCTTCAGAAATGCAAAATTGACTGGCCTGATGAACTCGGGATGGCCGGGCAGTGATTGTTGTTCCTTTCAATCACTCGTGGTGTTGATTTCATCATGTCCATTTGTTTATGTTTTCTCACTTTTGCAAAGTCACTGTGCATTTGCCATATGGTTAACTGGGCATTCACCATCACCAATTTGTCATGCCATAAAAATCATGCAGGAATGCCAAATTGACTGGCCCGATGAACTCGGGATGGCTGGGCAGTGATACTGGTACCTCTCCATGGCTCTTTTGGGTTGATTTCAGAATGTCGCTTTTGGTGATGGTACCTCACTGTTAAAACATATTGCAAATGTTCCTTACTTTTGCAAAGTCACTGAAAATTTTTGCAGGAATGCCAAATTGACTGGCCCGATGAACTCGGGATGGCTTGGCAGTGATTCTGGTACCTCTCCATCACTCGTTAGGGTCGATTCCAGAATGTCCATTTGGTGATTTTTCTCACTTTTGCAAAGTCACTGTGCATTTGCCATATGGTTAACTGGGCAGTCACCATCACCAATTTGTCATGCCATAAAAATCATGCAGGAATGCCAAATTGACTGGCCCGATGACATAGGGATGTCTGGGCAGTGATACTGGTACCTCTCCATGGCTCGTTTGGGTTGATTTCAGAATGTCGCTTTTGGTGATGGTACCTCACTGTTAAAACATATTGCAAATGTTCCTTACTTTTTGCAAAGTCACTGAAAATTTTTGCAGGAATGCCAAATTGACTGGCCCGATGACCTCGGGATGGCTGGGCAGTGATACTGGTACCTCTCCATGGCTCGTTTGGGTTGATTTCAGAATGTCGCTTTTGGTGATGGTACCTCACTGTTAAAACATATTGCAAATGTTCCTTACTTTTGCAAAGTCACTGAAAATTTTTGCAGGAATGCCAAATTGACTGGCCCGATGACCTCGGGATGGCTTGGCAGTGATTCTGGTACCTCTCCATTGCTCGTTTGGGTTGATTTCCAGAATGTCCATTTGGTGATGTTTTCTCACTTTTCAAAGTCACTGTGCATTTGCCATATGGTTAACTGGGCAGTCACCATCACCAATTTGTCATGCTATAAAAATCATGCAGGAATGCCAAATTGACTGGCCCGATGACCTCAGGATGGCTGGGCAGTGATACTGGTACCTCTCCATGGCTCGTTTGGGTTGATTTCAGAATGTCGCTTTTGGTGATGGTACCTCACTGTTAAAACATATTGCAAATGTTCCTTACTTTTGCAAAGTCACAAAAAATTCTTGCAGGAATGCCAAATTGACTGGCCCGATGACCTCGGGATGGCTGGGCAGTGATACTGGTACCTCTCCATGGCTCGTTTGGGTTGATTTCAGAATGTCCATTTGGTGATTTTTCTCACTTTTGCAAAGTCACTGTGCATTTGCCATATGGTTAACTGGGCAGTCACCATCACCAATTTGTCATGCTATAAAAATCATGCAGGAATGCCAAATTGACTGGCCCGATGACCTCAGGATGGCTGGGCAGTGATACTGGTACCTCTCCATGGCTCGTTTGGGTTGATTTCAGAATGTCGCTTTTGGTGATGGTACCTCACTGTTAAAACATATTGCAAATGTTCCTTACTTTTGCAAAGTCACTAAAAATTTTTGCAGGAATGCCAAATTGACTGGCCCGATGACCTCGGGATGGCTGGGCAGTGATACTGGTACCTCTCCATGGCTCGTTTGGGTTGATTTCAGAATGTCGCTTTTGGTGATGGTACCTCACTGTTAAAACATATTGCAAATGTTCCTTACTTTTGCAAAGTCACTGAAAATTTTTGCAGGAATGCCAAATTGACTGGCCCGATGACCTCGGGATGGCTGGGCAGTGATACTGGTACCTCTCCATGGCTCGTTTGGGTTGATTTCAGAATGTCCATTTGGTGATTTTCTCACTCTTTCAAAGTCACTGTGCATTTGCCATATGGTTAACTGGGCAGTCACCATCACCAATTTGTCATGCTATAAAAATCATGCAGGAATGCCAAATTGACTGGCCCGATGACCTCAGGATGGCTGGGCAGTGATACTGGTACCTCTCCATCGCTCGTTTGGGTTGATTTCAGAATGTCGCTTTTGGTGATGGTACCTCACTGTTAAAACATATTGCAAATGTTCCTTACTTTTGCAAAGTCACTGAAAATTTTTGCAGGAATGCCAAATTGACTGGCCCGATGAACTCGGGATGGCTTGGCAGTGATTCTGGTACCTCTCCATCACTCGTTAGGGTTGATTCCAGAATGTCCATTTGGTGATTTTTCTCACTTTTGCAAAGTCACTGTGCATTTGCCATATGGTTAACTGGGCAGTCACCATCACCAATTTGTCATGCCATAAAAATCATGCAGGAATGCCAAATTGACTGGCCCGATGACATAGGGATGTCTGGGCAGTGATACTGGTACCTCTCCATGGCTCGTTTGGGTTGATTTCAGAATGTCGCTTTTGGTGATGGTACCTCACTGTTAAAACATATTGCAAATGTTCCTTACTTTTGCAAAGTCACTGAAAATTTTTGCAGGAATGCCAAATTGACTGGCCCGATGACCTCGGGATGGCTGGGCAGTGATACTGGTACCTCTCCATGGCTCGTTTGGGTTGATTTCAGAATGTCGCTTTTGGTGATGGTACCTCACTGTTAAAACATATTGCAAATGTTCCTTACTTTTGCAAAGTCACTGAAAATTTTGCAGGAATGCCAAATTGACTGGCCCGATGAAGTCGGGATGGCTGGGCAGTGATTCTGGTACCTCTCCATGCTCGTTAGGGTTGATTCCAGAATGTCCATTTGGTGATTTTTCTCACTCTTTCAAAGTCACTGTGCATTTGCCATATGGTTAACTGGGCAGTCACCATCACCAATTTGTCATGCTATAAAAATCATGCAGGAATGCCAAATTGACTGGCCCGATGACCTCAGGATGGCTGGGCAGTGATACTGGTACCTCTCCATCGCTCGTTTGGGTTGATTTCAGAATGTCGCTTTTGGTGATGGTACCTCACTGTTAAAACATATTGCAAATGTTCCTTACTTTTGCAAAGTCACAAAAATTCTTGCAGGAATGCCAAATTGACTGGCCCGATGACCTCGGGATGGCTGGGCAGTGATACTGGTACCTCTCCATCGCTCGTTTGGGTTGATTTCAGAATGTCCATTTGGTGATTTTTCTCACTCTTTCAAAGTCACTGTGCATTTGCCATATGGTTAATGGGCAGTCACCATCACCAATTTGTCATGCTATAAAAATCATGCAGGAATGCCAAATTGACTGGCCCGATGACCTCAGGATGGCTGGGCAGTGATACTGGTACCTCTCCATGGCTCGTTTGGGTTGATTTCAGAATGTCGCTTTTGGTGATGGTACCTCACTGTTAAAACATATTGCAAATGTTCCTTACTTTTGCAAAGTCACTAAAAATTCTTGCAGGAATGCCAAATTGACTGGCCCGATGACCTCGGGATGGCTGGGCAGTGATACTGGTACCTCTCCATGGCTCGTTTGGGTTGATTTCAGAATGTCGCTTTTGGTGATGGTACCTCACGCTTAAAACATATTGCAAATGTTCCTTACTTTTGCAAAGTCACTGAAAATTTTTGCAGGAATGCCAAATTGACTGGCCCGATGACCTCGGGATGGCTGGGCAGTGATACTGGTACCTCTCCATGGCTCGTTTGGGTTGATTCCAGAATGTCCATTTGGTGATTTTTCTCACTCTTTCAAAGTCACTGTGCATTTGCCATATGGTTAACTGGGCAGTCACCATCACCAATTTGTCATGCTATAAAAATCATGCAGGAATGCCAAATTGACTGGCCCGATGACCTCAGGATGGCTGGGCAGTGATACTGGTACCTCTCCATCGCTCGTTTGGGTTGATTTCAGAATGTCGCTTTTGGTGATGGTACCTCACCGCTTAAACATATTGCTAATGGACAAGAGTCACCTGCAAGTCACTGTCCATCAGTCAATTTGATATCATTCAAAGCTAACTATTGGAGGCACTGTCAGTCTCTACGCACCCCAATGATACGTCCCTCCATCCATGTTGTGTATCTGTGTGTGGGTGATTTAGTTTTCCTTTGAATTTTTATGGGAAAAATGACTGATTTACAGTTCATGGGGGTTGCCTAATCATATATATGAAGTTTTGGAAAGATCTGATATTTTTAACCCCTCCAAACAGCCCATGAGACACCAATTATGGCACTTCCGGTTGGCACAGGAAGCTGTAACTCAACATACATCCTCATTGGGGTATTCCATTAGAGAATCCTGAGTTTTAAGTCTTTACCATGAAAACTGACTGATTTACACAGGGTTCAATGCACTATGTCCATCAAATTGCAGGCAGTGTATGGGTATACACTTTTAGGGCGATTTGGACCACTTCCGGTTGGTCCAGGAAGCTTAGAATCGACACAGGTAGACCTTATAGTGGTCTGATGGACTGGTACCAAAGACAGGTTCATACAACATTCATAACCCATATAGACTCCAGGTTGTATTTAGTGGAGCAGCCAATATATTCCTATGGGGAGAGAAGTCAATGAACACTGTTTTTATGTAAACACCTTCTTTTGACTGTGAAGGGTTAATGTCACACGGTCAAGGATAGGCTTGGACAGATCAGGAGGACCTTAGGAACAGTCCTGTGGTTGAATTGTCTTTCTAAACCTAACGGTTCCGCCGCTGTCACCCAAAATCAAATGACGTACTGGTGAAGGCTTCATATTGGGCCTATTTTTCTCATGGTCGCTGCGCTCAGACCGAGCGAGCTACGGTCAAGTGGGGCACCTCGTTGGACTCGGCACAGTCTGGACACTATGGTCATGCCATTGTTTGTGTTGATTTCAGAATGTCCATTTGGTCATGTTTTCTCACTTTTGCAAAGTCACTGTGCATTTGCCATATGGTTAACTGGGCAGTCACCATCACCAATTTGTCATGCCATAAAAATCATGCAGGAATGCCAAATTGACTGGCCCGATGACATAGGGATGTCTGGGCAGTGATACTGGTACCTCTCCATGGCTCGTTTGGGTTGATTTCAGAATGTCGCTTCCGGTTGGCACAGGAAGCTATAAATACACACATGTCTTATGATGGTACCTCACTGTTAAAACATATTGCAAATGTTCCTTACTTTTGCAAAGTCACTGAAAATTTTTGCAGGAATGCCAAATTGACTGGCCCGATGACCTCGGGATGGCTGGGCAGTGATACTGGTACCTCTCCATGGCTCGTTTGGGTTGATTTCAGAATGTCGCTTTTGGTGATGGTACCTCACTGTTAAAACATATTGCAAATGTTCCTTACTTTTGCAAAGTCACTGAAGGAATGTCATTTTGCAGGAATGCCAATTGACTGGCCCGATGAACTCCAGGATGTATTTGGCGGGAGTGATTCTGGTACCTCTCCATCACTCGTTTGGGTTGATTCCAGAATGTCCATTTGGTGATTTTTCTCACTCTTTCAAAGTCACTGTGCATTTGCCATATGGTTAACTGGGCAGTCACCATTACCAATTTGTCATGCTGTAAAAATCATGCAGGAATGCCAAATTGACTGGCCCGATGACCTCGGGATGTCTGGGCAGTGATACTGGTACCTCTCCATGGCTCGTTTGGGTTGATTTCAGAATGTCGCTTTTGGTGATGGTACCTCACCGCTTAAACATATTGCTAATGGACAAGAGTCACCTGCAAGTCACTGTCCATCAGTCAATTTGATATCATTCAAAGCTAACTATTGGAGGCACTGTCAGTCTCTACGCACCCCAATGATACGTCCCTCCATCCATGTTGTGTATCTGTGTGATTTAGTTTTCCTTTGAATTTTTATGGGAAAAATGACTGATTTACAGTTCATGGGGGTTGCCTAATCATATATATGAAGTTTTGGAAAGATCTGATATTTTTAACCCCTCCAAACAGCCCATGAGAGACCAATTATGGCACTTCCGGTTGGCACAGGAAGCTGTAACTCAACATACATCCTCATTGGGGTATTCCATTAGAGAATCCTGAGTTTTAAGTCTTTACCATGAAAACTGACTGATTTACACAGGGTTCAATGCACTATGTCCATCAAATTGCAGGCAGTGTATGGGTATACACTTTTAGGGCGATTTGGACCACTTCCGGTTGGTCCAGGAAGCTTAGAATCGACACAGGTAGACCTTATAGTGGTCTGATGGACTGGTACCAAAGACAGGTTCATACAACATTCATAACCCATATAGACTCCAGGTTGTATTTAGTGGAGCAGCCAATATATTCCTATGGGGAGAGAAGTCAATGAACACTGTTTTTATGTAAACACCTTCTTTTGACTGTGAAGGGTTAATGTCACACGGTCAAGGATAGGCTTGGACAGATCAGGAGGACCTTAGGAACAGTCCTGTGGTTGAATTGTCTTTCTAAACCTAACGGTTCCGCCGCTGTCACCCAAAATCAAATGACGTACTGGTGAAGGCTTCATATTGGGCCTATTTTTCTCATGGTCGCCGCGCTCAGACCGAGCGAGCTACGGTCAAGCGGGGCACCTCGTTGGACTCGGCACAGTCTGGACACTATGGTCATGCCATTGTTTGTGTTGATTTCAGAATGTCCATTTGGTCATGTTTTCTCACTTTTGCAAAGTCACTGTGCATTTGCCATATGGTTAACTGGGCAGTCACCATCACCAATTTGTCATGCCATAAAAATCATGCAGGAATGCCAAATTGACTGGCCCGATGACATAGGGATGTCTGGGCAGTGATACTGGTACCTCTCCATGGCTCGTTTGGGTTGATTTCAGAATGTCGCTTTTGGTGATGGTACCTCACTGTTAAAACATATTGCAAATGTTCCTTACTTTTGCAAAGTCACTGAAAATTTTTGCAGGAATGCCAAATTGACTGGCCCGATGACCTCGGGATGGCTGGGCAGTGATACTGGTACCTCTCCATGGCTCGTTTGGGTTGATTTCAGAATGTCGCTTTTGGTGATGGTACCTCACTGTTAAAACATATTGCAAATGTTCCTTACTTTTGCAAAGTCACTGAAAATTTTTGCAGGAATGCCAAATTGACTGGCCCGATGAACTCGGGATGGCTTGGCAGTGATTCTGTACCTCTCCATCACTCGTTTGGGTTGATTTCAGAATGTCCATTTGGTGATTTTTCTCACTTTTGCAAAGTCACTGTGCATTTGCCATATGGTTAACTGGGCAGTCACCATCACCAATTTGTCATGCCATAAAAATCATGCAGGAATGCCAAATTGACTGGCCCGATGACATAGGGATGTCTGGGCAGTGATACTGGTACCTCTCCATGGCTCGTTTGGGTTGATTTCAGAATGTCGCTTTTGGTGATGGTACCTCACTGTTAAAACATATTGCAAATGTTCCTTACTTTTGCAAAGTCACTGAAAATTTTTGCAGGAATGCCAAATTGACTGGCCCGATGACCTCGGGATGGCTGGGCAGTGATCGGGACAGTGGTACCTCTCCATGGCTCGTTTGGGTTGATTTCAGAATGTCGCTTTTGGTGATGGTACCTCACTGTTAAAACATATTGCAAATGTTCCTTACTTTTGCAAAGTCACTGAAAATTTTGCAGGAATGCCAAATTGACTGGCCCGATGAACTCGGGATGGCTGGGCAGTGATTCTGGTACCTCTCCATCACTCGTTTGGGTTGATTTCAGAATGTCCATTTGGTGATTTTCTCACTCTTTCAAAGTCACTGTGCATTTGCCATATGGTTAACTGGGCAGTCACCATCACCAATTTGTCATGCCATAAAAATCATGCAGGAATGCCAAATTGACTGGCCCGATGACCTCGGGATGGCTGGGCAGTGATACTGGTACCTCTCCATGGCTCGTTTGGGTTGATTTCAGAATGTCGCTTTTGGTGATGGTACCTCACTGCTTTAAACATATTGCTAATGGACAAGAGTCACCTGCAAAGTCACTGTCCATCAGTCAATTTGATATCATTCAAAGCTAACTATTGGAGGCACTGTCAGTCTCTACGCACCCCAATGATACGTCCCTCCATCCATGTTGTGTATCTGTGTGATTTAGTTTTCCTTTGAATTTTTATGGGAAAAATGACTGATTTACAGTTCATGGGGGTTGCCTAATCATATATATGAAGTTTTGGAAAGATCTGATATTTTTAACCCTCCAAACAGCCCATGAGACACCAATTATGGCACTTCCGGTTGGCACAGGAAGCTGTAACTCAACATACATCCTCATTGGGCTATTCCATTAGAGAATCCTGAGTTTTAAGTCTTTACCATTAAAACTGACTGATTTACACAGGGTTCAATGCACTATGTCCATCAAATTGCAGGCAGTGTATGGGAATACACTTTTAGGGCGATTTGGACCACTTCCGGTTGGTCCAGGAAGCTTAGAATCGACACAGGTAGACCTTATAGTGGTCTGATGGACTGGTACCAAAGACAGGTTCATACAACATTCATAACCCATATAGACTCCAGGTTGTATTTAGTGGAGCAGCCAATATATTCCTATGGGGAGAGAAGTCAATGAACACTGTTTTTATGTAAACACCTTCTTTTGACTGTGAAGGGTTAATGTCACACGGTCAAGGATAGGCTTGGACAGATCAGGAGGACCTTAGGAACAGTCCTGTGGTTGAATTGTCTTTCTAAACCTAACGGTTCCGCCGCTGTCACCCAAAATCAAATGACTTACTGGTGAAGGCTTCATATTGGGCCTATTTTTCTCATGGAATGCATGCAAATTCAGACCGAGCGAGACGGTCGGGATGGCGTTGGACTCGGCACAGTCTGGACACTATCCATGCCATTGTTTGTGTTGATTTCAGAATGTCCATTTGGTCATGTTTTCTCACTTTTGCAAAGTCACTGTGCATTTGCCATATGGTTAACTGGGCAGTCACCATCACCAATTTGTCATGCCATAAAAATCATGCAGGAATGCCAAATTGACTGGCCCGATGACATAGGGATGTCTGGGCAGTGATACTGGTACCTCTCCATCGCTCGTTTGGGTTGATTTCAGAATGTCGCTTTTGGTGATGGTACCTCACCACTTAAACATATTGCTAATGGACAAGAGTCACCTGCAAGTCACCGTCCATCAGTCAATTTGATATCATTCTGACACCAAACTGATACAAACTGACACCAAACCCACTTTTCCCAACTCATTTAGGAGCCAAGTATAACATACTTCAGAGCTGGCCCAAAATTCACAAGGCCTTCGGTACAAAACATTAAAAAACCATAAAACACATAGTTACTTTCTAGCTGCGGGGCCAGTTCGGACATTATGTGTAGTCCTATGTGAGGCGACCCCGAATCCCGAGTTTCGGCCCGATAGGTCATTTGGTGTCCGAGTAAAAGCCTAATTGGTGCTGAAAATCCACTTTTTTCAATGCCTTGCTACGGGGTCCTTGAATGAGCTATCGGACCGAGATGTTGGGTTCTGTCTCTATGGGCCGAGACGGTCACAATGCACCTAGTCTTGTGTCTCTGGGACATTTCTAAATGTCGCCATTTTCGTAATGGTCAAAATGAATTGAAGTCATTGCAAATGTTCGACGCTGTTTCTCGGTCCGAGAACATCCTAGAGCGCCGTAACTCACCACGCACTATCTACCTGAGGTCTAGAACAGGATTCTAAAGTTTCGGAACTCTAGGTCTGACGGTTCTTTTTTAGCTCGAACAAAGCTAACTATTGGAGGCACTGTCAGTCTCTACACACCCCAATACGTCCCTCCATCCAAGTTGTGTATCTGTGTGATTTATTTTTCCTTTGAATTTTTATGGGAAAAATGACTGATTTACAGTTCATGGGGGTTGTCTAATCACACATATGAAGTTTTGGACAGATCTGATTTTTTTAACCCTTCCAAACAGCCCCTGAGTCACCAATTATGGCACTTCCGGTTGGCACAGGAAGCTATAAATACACACATGTCTTGACTGACATAGAAACCTAGGGAATCCTGAGTTTTAAGTCTTTAAGTTGAGAATTGACTGATCTACACAGGGTTGAAAAATGCAGAGGCCTCGGCACCTTTCGAGGTGATGTACATCCAAATACCTTTTGGGTCAATTTAACCACTTCCGGTTGCTCCAGGAAGCTTAGAATCGACACAGGTAGACCTCATAGTGGTCTGATGGAATGTCATAGAAGACAGGTTCATACAGCATTCATAACCCATAAAGACCCCAGGTTGTATTTAGGGGAGCAGGCAATGTATTCCTATGGGGAGAGAAGTCAATGCACACTGTTTTTTTGTAAACACCTTCTTTTAACTGTGAAAGGTTAATGCCACACAGTCAAGGTTAGGCTTGCACAGATCGGGAGGACCTTAGGAACAGTCCTGTGTTTGAATTGTCCTTCTAAACCTAACGGTTCCGCCGCTGTCACCCAAAATCCAATGACATTGTGGTGCAGGCATCATTGTGGGCCTATTTTTCTCATGGTCGCTGCGCTCAGACCGAGCGAGCTACGGTCAAGAGGGGCACCTCGTTGGACTCGGCACGGCCTTGGGATTATGTTTATGCCATTGCCTGCTCTCTGTGTCTTTAAACACCACGCTTTGTCACTCCATCCTTGCTGTGTGTGTGTGAGAGCTTTTCTTTGACATCTGTTGGGAAAAATGACTGATTTACAGTTCATGGGGGTTGTCTAATCACACATATGAAGTTTTGGACAGATCTGATTTTTTTAACCCTTCCACAGCCCCTGAGTCACCAATTATGGCACTTCCGGTTGGCACAGGAAGCTATAAATACACACATGTCTTGACTGACATAGAAACCTAGGGAATCCTGAGTTTTAAGTCTTTAAGTTGAGAATTGACTGATCTACACAGGGTTGAATAATGCAGAGGCCTCGGCACCTTTCGAGGTGATGTACATCCAAATACCTTTTGGGTCAATCTAACCACTTCCGGTTGCTCCAGGAAGCTTAGAATCGACACAGGTAGACCTCATAGTGGTCTGATGGAATGTCATAGAAGACAGGTTCATACAGCATTCATAACCCATAAAGACCCCAGGTTGTATTTAGGGGAGCAGGCAATGTATTCCTATGGGGAGAGAAGTCAATGCACACTGTTTTTTTGTAAACACCTTCTTTTAACTGTGAAAGGTTAATGCCACACAGTCAAGGTTAGGCTTGCACAGATCGGGAGGACCTTAGGAACAGTCCTGTGTTTGAATTGTCCTTCTAAACCTAACGGTTCCGCCGCTGTCACCCAAAATCCAATGACATTGTGGTGCAGGCATCATTGTGGGCCTATTTTTCTCATGGTCGCTGCGCTCAGACCGAGCGAGCTACGGTCAAGAGGGGCACCTCGTTGGACTCGGCACGGCCTTGGGATTATGTTTATGCCATTGCCTGCTCTCTGTGTCTTTAAACACCACGCTTTGTCACTCCATCCTTGCTGTGTGTGTGTGTGAGAGCTTTTCTTTGACATCTGTTGGGAAAAATGACTGATTTACAGTTCATGGGGGTTGTCTAATCACACATATGAAGTTTTGGACAGATCTGATATTTTTAACCCCTCCAAACAGCCCATGAGACACCAATTATGGCACTTCCGGTTGGCACAGGAAGCTGTAACTCAACATACATCCTCATTGGGCTATTCCATTAGAGAATCCTGAGTTTTAAGTCTTTACCATGAAAACTGACTGATTTACACAGGGTTCAATGCACTATGTCCATCAAATTGCAGGCAGTGTATGGGTATACACTTTTAGGGCGATTTGAACCACTTCCGGTTGGTCCAGGAAGCTTAGAATCGACACAGGTAGACCTTATAGTGGTCTGATGGACTGGTACCAAAGACAGGTTCATACAACATTCATAACCCATATAGACTCCAGGTTGTATTTAGTGGAGCAGCCAATATATTCCTATGGGGAGAGAAGTCAATGAACACTGTTTTTATGTAAACACCTTCTTTTGACTGTGAAGGGTTAATGTCACACGGTCAAGGATAGGCTTGGACAGATCAGGAGGACCTTAGGAACAGTCCTGTGGTTGAATTGTCTTTCTAAACCTAACGGTTCCGCCGCTGTCACCCAAAATCAAATGACGTACTGGTGAAGGCTTCATATTGGGCCTATTTTTCTCATGGTCGCCGCGCTCAGACCGAGCGAGCTACGGTCAAGCGGGGCACCTCGTTGGACTCGGCATAGTCTGGACACTATGGTGATGCCATTGTTTGTGTTGATTTCAGAATGTCCATTTGGTCATGTTTTCTCACTTTTGCAAAGTCACTGTGCATTTGCCATATGGTTAACTGGGCAGTCACCATCACCAATTTGTCATGCCATAAAAATCATGCAGGAATGCCAAATTGACTGGCCCGATGACCTCAGGATGGCTGGGCAGTGATTTTGGTACCTCTCCATGGCTCGTTTGGGTTGATTTCAGAATGTCGCTTTTGGTGATGGTACCTCACTGTTAAAACATATTGCAAATGTTCCTTACTTTTGCAAAGTCACTGAAAATTTTTGCAGGAATGCCAAATTGACTGGCCCGATGACCTCGGGATGGCTGGGCAGTGATACTGGTACCTCTCCATGGCTCGTTTGGGTTGATTTCAGAATGTCGCTTTTGGTGATGGTACCTCACTGTTAAAACATATTGCAAATGTTCCTTACTTTTGCAAAGTCACTGAAAATTTTGCAGGAATGCCAAATTGACTGGCCCGATGACCTCGGGATGGCTGGGCAGTGATACTGGTACCTCTCCATCACTCGTTTGGGTTGATTTCAGAATGTCCATTTGGTGATTTTTCTCACTCTTTCAAAGTCACTGTGCATTTGCCATATGGTTAACTGGGCAGTCACCATCACCAATTTGTCATGCTATAAAAATCATGCAGGAATGCCAAATTGACTGGCCCGATGACATCAGGGATGTCTGGGCAGTGATACTGGTACCTCTCCATGGCTCGTTTGGGTTGATTTCAGAATGTCGCTTTTGGTGATGGTACCTCACTGTTAAAACATATTGCAAATGTTCCTTACTTTTGCAAAGTCACTGAAAATTTTTGCAGGAATGCCAAATTGACTGGCCCGATGACCTCGGGATGGCTGGGCAGTGATACTGGTACCTCTCCATGGCTCGTTTGGGTTGATTTCAGAATGTCGCTTTTGGTGATGGTACCTCACTGTTAAAACATATTGCAAATGTTCCTTACTTTTGCAAAGTCACTGAAAATTTTTGCAGGAATGCCAAATTGACTGGCCCGATGACCTCGGGATGGCTTGGCAGTGATTCTGGTACCTCTCCATCACTCGTTTGGGTTGATTTCAGAATGTCCATTTGGTCATGTTTTCTCACTTTTGCAAAGTCACTGTGCATTTGCCATATGGTTAACTGGGCAGTCACCATCACCAATTTGTCATGCCATAAAAATCATGCAGGAATGCCAAATTGACTGGCCCGATGACCTCAGGATGGCTGGGCAGTGATACTGGTACCTCTCCATTGCTCGTTTGGGTTGATTTCAGAATGTCGCTTTTGGTGATGGTACCTCACTGTTAAAACATATTGCAAATGTTCCTTACTTTTGCAAAGTCACTGAAAATTTTTGCAGGAATGCCAAATTGACTGGCCCGATGAACTCGGGATGGCTTGGCAGTGATTCTGGTACCTCTCCATCACTCGTTAGGGTTGATTTCAGAATGTCCATTTGGTGATGTTTTCTCACTTTCAAAGTCACTGTGCATTTGCCATATGGTTAACTGGGCAGTCACCATCACCAATTTGTCATGCCATAAAAATCATGCAGGAATGCCAAATTGACTGGCCCGATGACATAGGGATGTCTGGGCAGTGATACTGGTACCTCTCCATCGCTCGTTTGGGTTGATTTCAGAATGTCGCTTTTGGTGATGGTACCTCACCGCTTAAACATATTGCTAATGGACAAGAGTCACCTGCAAGTCACCGTCCATCAGTCAATTTGATATCATTCTGACACCAAACTGATACAAACTGACACCAAACCCACTTTTCCCAACTCATTTAGGAGCCAAGTATAACATACTTCAGAGCTGGCCCAAAATTCACAAGGCCTTCGGTACAAAACATTAAAAAACCATAAAACACATAGTTACTTTCTAGCTGCGGGGCCAGTTCGGACATTATGTGTAGTCCTATGTGAGGCGACCCCGAATCCCGAGTTTCGGCCCGATAGGTCATTTGGTGTCCGAGTAAAAGCCTAATTGGTGCTGAAAATCCACTTTTTTCAATGCCTTGCTACGGGGTCCTTGAATGAGCTATCGGACCGAGATGTTGGGTTCTGTCTCTATGGGCCGAGACGGTCACAATGCACCTAGTCTTGTGTCTCTGGGACATTTCTAAATGTCGCCATTTTCGTAATGGTCAAAATGAATTGAAGTCATTGCAAATGTTCGACGCTGTTTCTCGGTCCGAGAACCTCCTAGAGCGCCGTAACTCACCACGCACTATCTACCTGAGGTCTAGAACAGGATTCTAAAGTTTCGGAACTCTAGGTCTGACGGTTCTTTTTTAGCTCGAACAAAGCTAACTATTGGAGGCACTGTCAGTCTCTACACACCCCAATACGTCCCTCCATCCAAGTTGTGTATCTGTGTGATTTATTTTTCCTTTGAATTTTTATGGGAAAAATGACTGATTTACAGTTCATGGGGGTTGTCTAATCACACATATGAAGTTTTGGACAGATCTGATTTTTTTAACCCTTCCAAACAGCCCCTGAGACACCAATTATGGCACTTCCGGTTGGCACAGGAAGCTATAAATACACACATGTCTTGACTGACATAGAAACCTAGGGAATCCTGAGTTTTAAGTCTTTAAGTTGAGAATTGACTGATCTACACAGGGTTGAATAATGCAGAGGCCTCGGCACCTTTCGAGGTGATGTACATCCAAATACCTTTTGGGTCAATCTAACCACTTCCGGTTGCTCCAGGAAGCTTAGAATCGACACAGGTAGACCTCATAGTGGTCTGATGGAATGTCATAGAAGACAGGTTCATACAGCATTCATAACCCATAAAGACCCCAGGTTGTATTTAGGGGAGCAGGCAATGTATTCCTATGGGGAGAGAAGTCAATGCACACTGTTTTTTTGTAAACACCTTCTTTTAACTGTGAAAGGTTAATGCCACACAGTCAAGGTTAGGCTTGCACAGATCGGGAGGACCTTAGGAACAGTCCTGTGTTTGAATTGTCCTTCTAAACCTAACGGTTCCGCCGCTGTCACCCAAAATCCAATGACATTGTGGTGCAGGCATCATTGTGGGCCTATTTTTCTCATGGTCGCTGCGCTCAGACCGAGCGAGCTACGGTCAAGAGGGGCACCTCGTTGGACTCGGCACGGCCTTGGGATTATGTTTATGCCATTGCCTGCTCTCTGTGTCTTTAAACACCACGCTTTGTCACTCCATCCTTGCTGTGTGTGTGTGTGAGAGCTTTTCTTTGACATCTGTTGGGAAAAATGACTGATTTACAGTTCATGGGGGTTGTCTAATCACACATATGAAGTTTTGGACAGATCTGATTTTTTTAACCCTTCCAAACAGCCCCTGAGTCACCAATTATGGCACTTCCGGTTGGCACAGGAAGCTATAAATACACACATGTCTTGACTGACATAGAAACCTAGGGAATCCTGAGTTTTAAGTCTTTAAGTTGAGAATTGACTGATCTACACAGGGTTGAATAATGCAGAGGCCTCGGCACCTTTCGAGGTGATGTACATCCAAATACCTTTTGGGTCAATCTAACCACTTCCGGTTGCTCCAGGAAGCTTAGAATCGACACAGGTAGACCTCATAGTGGTCTGATGGAATGTCATAGAAGACAGGTTCATACAGCATTCATAACCCATAAAGACCCCAGGTTGTATTTAGGGGAGCAGGCAATGTATTCCTATGGGGAGAGAAGTCAATGCACACTGTTTTTTTGTAAACACCTTCTTTTAACTGTGAAAGGTTAATGCCACACAGTCAAGGTTAGGCTTGCACAGATCGGGAGGACCTTAGGAACAGTCCTGTGTTTGAATTGTCCTTCTAAACCTAACGGTTCCGCCGCTGTCACCCAAAATCAAATGACATTGTGGTGCAGGCTTCATTGTGGGCCTATTTTTCTCATGGTCGCTGCGCTCAGACCGAGTGAGCTACGGTCAAGCGGGGCACCTCGTTGGACTCGGCCCTGCCTTGGGATTATGTTTATGCCATTGCCTGCTCTCTGTGTCTTTAAACACCACGCTTTGTCACTCCATCCTTGCTGTGTGTGTGTGTGTGAGAGCTTTTCTTTGACATCTGTTGGGAAAAATGACTGATTTACAGTTCATGGGGGTTGTCTAATCACACATATGAAGTTTTGGACAGATCTGATTTTTTTAACCCTTCCAAACAGCCCCTGAGACACCAATTATGGCACTTCCGGTTGGCACAGGAAGCTATAAATAAACTCATATCCTCATTGGGGTATGCCTTTACAGAATCCTGAGTTTTAAGTCTTTACGTTAAGAACTGAGTTATTTACGGAGGGTTTAGTGAGTGTGTGTTATTTCAGAAAATCATAGAAAATCACAGAAATGTCGCAGAGCTCCGCAGCACATTTTAAAAATACTCGTATGAACACCCTGCAACTGGATCTGTAACCGTTGAAAAAAAAAACACCTATATCTGAACATCACGATCTGGTCAACGTACGATTTCTCGTAAATGACGATAGATAAATGGCCGATTTTTTTTATTGACACCGGAGGCTCCTTGACTTTGACGTGAAGTGAAAAAATCTTTTCTCTATTTTCATTTTGGACCTTTAATCCCAGAAATATGGCCATAACTCAAAAACCGTTGAGGCCTAGACGCCATCTTGTTCGGGGCCATCTTCCCATAATGCCAAACCTACGCCCACCAAGTTTCGGCTTCGAAATATTTTCGGTTTCCGAGATATGGCACGTCGTGATTCGTGATGTTTTGTCCAATAGCAATATGATTGCTTATGCCCTCTTGTGGGATATTTCGGCATTGCGCAAAAATGGGCTAAAATTTGTTTATTTTATTAAACGAAAACCGAATGTCCGACAAAGTTCATTTGATGACTTCCCGGTAGGTCTGGCCCTACCGCTCGGCCCGACGCCGTCCCCGAATTTCTAAAATGTTTTCGGACGTCTAGTAAGGGACCGTACAGTTCCAATAGGGACTTTCTCACTAACTATACGGTGATTGTCGAAATGTTCCCTTAAGGTTATCTCGTCTCTTCAGTTCTTCTGAGGTCTCCACCGACCCCGAGGGGATTCTCCCTGACGGGCGTGTCGTCGGGTTGACTGTCTGGGGAATTGAGAGGCAGGTAAAGCAAGCACTCGCTCACACTCCGTCGCCGCGAGCTTGTCCTAGGAACCTTCTGTTCGTTCCCGTTCCTACTCGTCCGGCCGTTCTTCAGTGGGCCCACTCTGCCAAGTTAGCCGGCCACCCCGGCGTTCGGGGTACGCTCGCTTCCATTCGCCAGCGTTTCTGGTGGCCCACTCGGGAACGTGACGCGCGTCGATTTGTCGCCGCTTGTTCGGTCTGCGCGCAGACTAAATCTGGGAACTCTCCTCCTGCCGGCCGTCTCAGACCGCTTCCCATTCCCTCTCGACCGTGGTCTCATATCGCTTTAGATTTTATCACCGGACTGCCTTCATCAGCGGGGAAGACAGTTATTCTTACGGTTGTCGATAGATTCTCTAAGGCGGCTCATTTCATTCCTCTCGCTAAGCTCCCTTCTGCTAAGGAGACGGCTCAGATCATTATCGAGAATGTTTTCCGAATTCATGGCCTTCCGTCTGACGTCGTTTCCGACAGAGGCCTGCAGTTCACGTCTCAATTTTGGAGGGAGTTTTGCCGTTTGATTGGGGCTTCCGTCAGTCTCTCGTCCGGCTTTCATCCCCAGTCTAACGGTCAAGCCGAACGGGCCAATCAGACTGTTGGTCGCATTTTACGCAGTCTTTCTTTTCGTAACCCTGCGTCTTGGTCAGAACAGCTCCCTGGGCAGAGTACGCCCACAACTCGCTTCCCTCGTCTGCTACCGGTCTATCTCCTTTTCAGAGTAGCCTCGGGTACCAGCCTCCGCTGTTCTCATCTCAGCTCGCCGAGTCCTGCGTCCCCTCCGCTCAGGCTTTTGTCCAGCGTTGCGAGCGCACCTGGAAGGGGGTCAGGTCGGCACTTTGCCGTAATAGGGCGCAGACTGTGAGGGCCGCTAATAAGCGCGTAGGAGTCCTAGATATTGTTGCGGTCAGAGAGTATGGCTCTCCACTCAGAACCTTCCCCTTAAGACAGCTTCTCGCAAGTTGGCCCCGCGGTTCATTGGTCCGTTCCGTATTTCTCAGGTCATTAATCCTGTCGCAGTGCGACTTCTTCTCCGCGCTATCTTCGTCGCGTTCACCCGGTCTTCCATGTCTCCTGTGTTAAGCCCGTTCTTCGCGCCCCGCTCGTCCCTCCCCCCCCATCCTTGTCGAGGCGCACCCATCTACAGGGTTCGTAAGATTTTGGACATGCGCCCTCGGGGCCGTGGTCATCAGTACCTAGTGGATTGGGAGGGGTACGGTCCTGAGGAGAGGAGTTGGGTTCCCTCTCGGGACGTGCTGGACCGTTCGCTGATCGATGATTTCCTCCGTTGCCGCCAGGTTTCCTCCTCGAGTGCGCCAGGAGGCGCTCGGTGAGTGGGGGGGTACTGTCATGTCTTGTTATGTCTGTTCCTGTCCTTTCTCTTCACTCTGTCTCTCTCTGCTGGTCTTTTTAGGTTACCTTCTCTGTCTCTCATTCTTCAGCTGTTCTACATCTCCCCTAACTAGCTCTTTCACTCTTTCCCACCTGTTCTCTCTTCCCCCTCTGATTAGGTCTCTATTTCTCTCTCTGTTCCTGCTACTTTCAGTGTCTGATTCTTGTTTGTGTTTTTGATGCCAGAAGCAAGCTGTCGTCCCGTTTGCTTCCACCTTGTCCTATCCTGTCGGAGTCTGCCTGGCAGGTGCATCCTGCATTATACTAACGTTCTTTTTGTTCCATTGACTACGTTGGAAGAGGATTTATGCCATTCCTGTTTTTCATTAAAGAACTCTGTTTTCTGTTAAAACCGCTTTTGGGTCTTCACTCAAGTACATAACACCTTCAATGCCGCAGACATTTGTTGGTACCCTGTGTCTCGACAAAATCCTCTCTCGGAGCTCTACGGATAATTCCTTCGACAACGTGGCTTGGTTTATGCTCTGACATGCACTGTCAACTGTGGGACCGTATATAGACAGGTGTGTGCCTTTCCAAATCATGTCCAATCAATTAAATTTACCACTGGTGGACTCCAATCGAGTTGTAGAAACATTTCAAGGATGATCAATGGAAACGAGGTGCACCTGAGCTCAATTTCGAATCTCATAGCAATGGATCTGAATATTTATGTTTTTTTATTTTGCATAAATTTGTAAACATTTCTAAAAACCTGTTTTCACTTTGTCATTATGGGGTATTGTGATGTCATTATGGGGTATTGTGATGTCATTATTAGGGTATTGTGTGTAGATTGATGAGGAAAAACATGAGTTTAATCCAATTTTAGAATAAGTAACGTAACAAAATAGGTAGACTAGTGATTAGAGGCAGGTAGCCTAGTGATTAGAGGGAGGTAGACTAGTGATTAGAGGCAGGTAGACTAGTGATTAGAGGCAAGTACCCTAGTGATTAGAGGCAGGTAGACTAGTGATTAGAGGCAGGTAGACTAGTGATTAGAGGCAGGTACCCTAGTGATTAGAGGCAGGTAGACTAGTGTTTAGAGGCAGGTAGACTAGTGATTAGAGGCAAGTACCCTAGTGATTAGAGGCAGGTAGACTAGTGATTAGAGGCAGGTAGCCTAGTGATTAGAGGCAGGTAGACTAGTGATTAGAGGCAGGTAGACTGGTGATTAGAGGCAGGTAGACTAGTGATTAGAGACAGGTAGCCTAGAGGTTAGAGCGTTGGACTAGTAACTGAAAGGTTGCTAGATCCAATCCCTGAGCTGACAAGGTAAAAATCTGTCGTTCTGCCCATGAACAAGGCAGTTAAACAACGGTTCCTAGGCCGTCATTGTAAATTACAATTTGTTCTGAACTGACCTGCCTAGTTAAATAAAGTTTAACGAAAAATAAAACAAACAATACTTTTCGAATGCACTGTATTTCCATCAATTAAAAAAGTAAAAAAGCATTATTTAGCATTTACATAAAAAAAAAAAAATCTTCTCCTGGACAATCGCCAATTTTATTTATCATCTTGGAAAAAAAATATTGGCCAAAAGATGGCTATTACCTGCTAATTTAAACCCCGCCCTGGACAGCTTCTACACTGGATGTACAAGGCATTTGACACAATGGTTGTGATACAATAGATTTGTTTGATGACTTTTAAGGGCACAAAAAGCCTTATACAACCACTGTTGTTGTCAAATGTGTTATACATATGCAGTACAACCTGAGTATGTAGTGTGCAGTACAACCTGAGTATGAAGTGTGCAGTACAACCAGAGTATGTAGTGTGCAGTACAACCTGAGTATGTAGTGTGCAGTACAACCTGAGTATGTAGTGTGCAGTACAGCCTGAGTATGTAGTATGCAGTACAACCTGAGTATGTAGTGGGCAGTACAACCTGAGTACGTAGTGTGCAGTACAACCTGAGTATGTAGTGTGCAGTACAACCAGAGTATGTAGTGTGCAGTACAACCAGAGTATGTAGTGTGCAGTACAACCTGAGTATGTAGTGTGCAGTACAACCTGAGTATGTAGTGTGCAGTACAACCTGAGTATGTAGTATGCAGTACAACCTGAGTATGTAGTGTGCAGTACAACCTGAGTATGTAGTGTGCAGTACAACCTGAGTATGTAGTGTGCAGTACAACTTGAGTATGTAGTATGCAGTACAACCTGAGTATGTAGTGGGCAGTACAACCTGAGTATGTAGTGTGCAGTACAACCTGAGTATGTAGTGTGCAGTACAACCTGAGTCTGTAGTGTGCAGTACAACCAGAGTATGTAGTGTGCAGTACAACCTGAGTATGTAGTGTGCAGTACAACCTGAGTATGTAGTGTGCAGTACAACCTGAGTATGTAGTGTGCAGTACAACCAGAGTATGTAGTGTGCAGTACAACCTGAGTATGTAGTGTGCAGTACAACCTGAGTATGTAGTATGCAGTACAACCTGAGTATGTAGTATGCAGTACAACCTGAGTATGTAGTGTGTAGTACAACCTGAGTATGTAGTGGGGCCCGAAACCACCTGAGAGGAACAAACGTCTACAGCGATATAGCGATCAGACAACAGCTTCGCCAGCTTGACAAAAAAATATTGGCCAAAAGATGGCTATTACCTGCTAATTTAAACCCCGCCCTGGACAGCTTCTACACTGGATGTACAAGGCATTTGACACAATGGTTGTGATACAATAGAATTGTTTGATGAGTTTTAAGGGCACAAAAAGGCTTATACAACCACTGTTGTTGTCAAATGTGTTATACATATGCAGTACAACCTGAGTATGTAGTGTGCAGTACAACCTGAGTATGAAGTGTGCAGTACAACCAGAGTATGTAGTGTGAAGTACAACCTGAGTATGTAGTGTGCAGTACAACCTGAGTATGTAGTGTGCAGTACAACCTGAGTATGTAGTGTGCAGTACAACCTGAGTATGTAGTGTGCAGTACAACCTGAGTATGAAGTGTGCAGTACAACCAGAGTATGTAGTGTGCAGTACAGCCTGAGTATGTAGTATGCAGTACAACCTGAGTATGTAGTGTGCAGTACAACCTGAGTATGTAGTGTGCAGTACAACCTGAGTATGTAGTGTGCAGTACAACCTGAGTATGTAGTGTGCAGTACAACCTGAGTATGTAGTGGGCAGTACAACCTGAGTATGTAGTGTGCAGTACAACCTGAGTATGTAGTGTGTAGTACAACCTGAGTATGTAGTGTGCAGTACAACCTGAGTATGAAGTGTGCAGTACAACCTGAGTATGTAGTATGCAGTACAACCGGAGTATGTAGTGTGTAGTACAAACTGAGTATGTAGTGTGCAGTACAACCTGAGTATGTAGTATGCAGTACAACCTGAGTATGTAGTGTGCAGTACAACCTGAGTATGTAGTGTGCAGTACAACCTGAGTATGAAGTGTGCAGTACAACCTGAGTATGTAGTATGCAGTACAACCTGAGTATGTAGTGTGCGGTACAACCAGAGTATGTAGTGTGCAGTACAACCTGAGTATGTAGTGTGTAGTACAACCTGAGTATGTAGTGTGCAGTACAACCTGAGTATGTAGTGTGCAGTACAACCTGAGTATGTAGTGTGCAGTACAACCTGAGTATGTAGTGGGCAGTACAACCTGAGTATGTAGTGGGCAGTACAACCTGAGTATGTATGGGCAGTACAACCTGAGTATGTAGTGTGCAGTACAACCTGAGTATGTAGTGTGCAGTACAACCTGAGTATGTAGTGTGCAGTACAACCTGAGTATGTAGTGTGCAGTACAACCTGAGTATGTAGTGTGCAGTACAACCTGAGTATGTAGTGTGCAGTACAACCTGAGTATGTAGTGTGCAGTACAGCCTGAGTATGTAGTGTGCAGTACAACCTGAGTATGTAGTGTGTAGTACAACCTGAGTATGTAGTGTGCAGTACAACCTGAGTATGTAGTGTGCAGTACAACCTGAGTATGTAGTGGGCAGTACAACCTGAGTATGTAGTGTGCAGTACAACCTGAGTATGTAGTGGGCAGTACAACCTGAGTATGTAGTGTGCAGTACAACCTGAGTATGTAGTGTGCAGTACAACCTGAGTATGAAGTGTGCAGTACAACCTGAGTATGTAGTGGGCAGTACAACCTGAGTATGTAGTGTGCAGTACAACCTGAGTATGTAGTGTGCAGTACAACCTGAGTATGTAGTGTGCAGTACAACCTGAGTATGTAGTGTGTAGTACAACCTGAGTATGTAGTGGGCAGTACAACCTGAGTATGTAGTGTGCAGTACAACCTGAGTATGTAGTGTGCAGTACAACCTGAGTATGTAGTGTGCAGTACAACCAGAGTATGTAGTGTGCAGTACAACCTGAGTATGTAGTGTGCAGTACAACCTGAGTATGTAGTATGCAGTACAACCTGAGTATGTAGTATGCAGTACAACCTGAGTATGTAGTGTGTAGTACAACCTGAGTATGTAGTGGGGCCCGAAACCACCTGAGAGGAACAAACGTCTACAGCGATATAGCGATCAGACAACAGCTTCGCCAGCTTGACAAAAAAATATTGGCCAAAAGATGGCTATTACCTGCTAATTTAAACCCCGCCCTGGACAGCTTCTACACTGGATGTACAAGGCATTTGACACAATGGTTGTGATACAATAGAATTGTTTGATGAGTTTTAAGGGCACAAAAAGGCTTATACAACCACTGTTGTTGTCAAATGTGTTATACATATGCAGTACAACCTGAGTATGTAGTGTGCAGTACAACCTGAGTATGAAGTGTGCAGTACAACCAGAGTATGTAGTGTGAAGTACAACCTGAGTATGTAGTGTGCAGTACAACCTGAGTATGTAGTGTGCAGTACAACCTGAGTATGTAGTGTGCAGTACAACCTGAGTATGTAGTGTGCAGTACAACCTGAGTATGTAGTGTGCAGTACAACCTGAGTATGTAGTGTGCAGTACAACCTGAGTATGTAGTGTGCAGTACAACCTGAGTATGTAGTGTGCAGTACAACCTGAGTATGTAGTGGGCAGTACAACCTGAGTATGTAGTGTGCAGTACAACCTGAGTATGTAGTGTGTAGTACAACCTGAGTATGTAGTGTGCAGTACAACCTGAGTATGTAGTATGCAGTACAACCTGAGTATGTAGTGTGCAGTACAACCTGAGTATGTAGTGTGCAGTACAACCTGAGTATGAAGTGTGCAGTACAACCTGAGTATGTAGTATGCAGTACAACCTGAGTATGTAGTGTGCGGTACAACCAGAGTATGTAGTGTGCAGTACAACCTGAGTATGTAGTGTGTAGTACAACCTGAGTATGTAGTGTGCAGTACAACCTGAGTATGTAGTGTGCAGTACAACCTGAGTATGTAGTGTGCAGTACAACCTGAGTATGTAGTGGGCAGTACAACCTGAGTATGTAGTGGGCAGTACAACCTGAGTACAATGTAGTGGGCAGTACAACCTGAGTATGTAGTGTGCAGTACAACCTGAGTATGTAGTGTGCAGTACAACCTGAGTATGTAGTGTGCAGTACAACCTGAGTATGTAGTGTGCAGTACAACCTGAGTATGTAGTGTGCAGTACAACCTGAGTATGTAGTGTGCAGTACAACCTGAGTATGTAGTGTGCAGTACAACCTGAGTATGTAGTGTGCAGTACAACCTGAGTATGTAGTGTGCAGTACAACCTGAGTATGTAGTGTGCAGTACAACCTGAGTATGTAGTGTGCAGTACAACCTGAGTATGTAGTGTGCAGTACAACCTGAGTATGTAGTGGGGCCCGAAACCACCTGAGAGGAACAAACGTCTACAGCGATCTAGCGATCAGACAACAGCTTCGCCAGCTTGACAAAAGGTATATAACCTAAAACACTTACCTCATGGGATATCACCTACCGTGATAGGACTGCTCTGTTCATGGTGTAGTGGGAATTTAAGTGGTAATGTTGTAATAGCCGAAAAGCAAAGAGATGCTATGGATCAACAGAGATAGCTGAAAAAGGGTTCTCTCTCTCTCTCTCTCTCTCTCTCTCTCTCTCTCTCTCTCTCTCGCTTGCTCTCTATACCTCTCTCTCTCTATCTCTCTCTCTCTCTCTCTCTCTCTCTCTCTCTCTCTCTCTCTCTCTCTCTCGCTTGCTCTCTATACCCTCTCTCTCTCTCTCTCTCTCTCTCTCTATCTCTCTCTCTCTCTCTCTCTCTCTCTCTCTCTCTCGCTTGCTCTCTATACCTCTCTCTCAATTCAATTCAATTCAATTCAAGGGCTTTATTGGCATGGGAAACGTGTTAACATTGCCAAAGCAAGTGAGGTAGATAATATATAAAGTGAATATATAAAGTAAAATAAACAATAAAATGAACAGTAGACATCACACATACAGAAGTTTCAAAACAATAAAGACATTACAAATGTCATATTATATATATATATACAGTGTTTTTACAATGTACAAATGGTAAAGGACACAAGATAAAATAAATAAGCATAGATATGGGTTGTATTTACAATGGTGCGTGTTCTTCACTGGTTGCCCTTTTCTCGTGGCAACAGGTCACAAATCTTGCTGCTCTGATGGCACACTGTGGAATTTCACCCAGTAGATATGGGAGTTTTTCAAAATTGGATTTGTTTTCGAATTCTTTGTGGATCTGTGTAATCTGAGGGAAATATGTCTCTCTAATATGGTCATACATTGGGCAGGAGGTTAGGAAGTGCAGCTCAGTTTCCACCTCATTTTGTGGGCAGTGAGCACATAGCCTGTCTTCTCTTGAGAGCCATGTCTGCCTACGGCGTCCTTTCTCAATAGCAAGGCTATACTTGCTGAGTCTGTACATAGTCAAAGCTTTCCTTAATTTTGGGTCAGTCACAGTGGTCAGGTATTCTGCCGCTGTGTACTCTCTGTGTAGGGCCAAATAGCATTCTAGTTTGCTCTGTTTTTTGTTAATTCTTTCCAATGTGTCAAGTAATTATCTTTTTGTTTTCTCATGATTTGGTTGGGTCTAAATGTTCTGCTGTCATGGGGCTCTGTAGGGTGTGTTTGTGAACAGAGCCCCAGGAACAGCTTGCTTAGCTCTTCTCCAGGTTCATCTCTCTGTAGGTGATGGCTTTGTTGTGGAAGGTTTGGGAATCGCTTCATTTTAGGTGGTTATAGAATTTAACAGCTCTTTTCTGGATTTTGATAATTAGTGGGTATCGGCCTAATTCTGCTCTGCATGCATTATTTGGTGATCTAAGTTGTACACGGAGGATATTTTTGCAGAATTCTGCTTGCAGAGTCTCAATTTGGTGTTTGTCCCATTTTGTGAAGTCTTGGTTGGTGAGCAGACCCCAGTCCTCAAAACCATAAAGGGCAATGGGCTCTATGACTGATTCAAGTATTTTTAGCCAAATCCTAATTGGTATGTTGAAATTTATGTTCCTTTTGATGGCATAGAATGCCCTTCTTGCCTTGTCTCTCAGATCGTTCACAGCTTTGTGGAAGTTACCTGTGGCGCTGATGTTTAGGCCAAGGTATGTATAGTTTTTTGTATGCTCTAGGGCAACAGTGTCTAGATGGAATTTGTATTTGTGGTCCTGGTGACTGGACCTTTTTTGGAACACCATTATTTTGGTCTCACTGAGATTTACTGTCAGGGCCCAGGTCTGACAGAATCTGTGCTGCTGTAGACCCTCCTTGGTTGGGGACAGAAACACCAGATCATCTGCAAACAGTAGACATTTGATTTTTGAGTTCAGTAGGGTGAGGCCGGCTGCTGCAGGCGTTCTAGTGCCCTCGCCAATTCATTGATATATATGTTGAAGAGGGTGAGGCTCAAGCTGAATCCCTGTCTCACCCCACGGCCCCGTGGAATGAAATTTGAGTGTTTTTTAGCTCATTTTAACTTCACACTTGTTGTTTGTGTACATGGATTTTATAATATCATATGTTTTTCCCCAACACCACTTTCCATCAGTTTGTATAACAGACCCTTATGCCAGATTGAGTCAATAGCTTTTTTTTAAGTCAACGAAGCGTGAGAAGACTTTGCCTTTGTTTTGGTTTGTTTGTTTGTCAAGGGTGTGCAGGGTGAATACGTGGTCTGTCGTACAGTATTTTGGTAAAAACCCATTTGACATTTGCTCAGGACATTGTTTTCACTGAGGAAATGTAGGAGTCTGCTGTTAATGATAATGCAGAGGATTTTCCAAAGAAAAGCTGTCGATGCGTATCGCACAGCAGTTATTGGGGTCGAATTTGTCTCCACCTCTGTGATTTTGGTGTGATCAGACCCTTCAAAAACATTGAGGAAGATGTCAGAGCTGAGGATGATGTTAAAAGAGTTTAAGTATAGCCAATTAAGAATTCATGGTCTGTATTTTTCATCTCTCTCTCTCTGGTGATTTGGAACAGAGAATCAATGAATATGTCCAGTCCAATATGGACAGGAAGGGCTGAGAGTAAAGTATGTGTTAAAGGTGATTGATAGATAAGGGCTGAACCTGAAAGAGACAGAGGAAGGTGGCAGTGTGAGTGTCCCTATTCATTCAACAACAGTCAATATCCTGGACCTGCTCTCTGTCTGTCTGTCTCGTCTGTCTGTCTGTCTGTCTGTCTGTCTGTCTGTCTGTCTGTCTCTCTGTCTGTCTGTCTCTCTGTCTGTCTGTCTGTCTGTCTGTCTGTCTGTCTGTCTGTCTCTCTCTCTGTCTCTGTCTGTCTCTGTCTGTCTGTCTGTCTGTCTGTCTGTCTGTCTGTCTGTCTGTCTGTCTGTCTGTCTGTCTGTCTGTCTGTCTCGTCTGTCTGTCTGTCTGTCTGTCTGTCTGTCTGTCTGCACACATGTGTGAGTGCATGACTTCCTGCCTCTCCTTCGTCTGTGATTAAAAAACTCACACCAACAGCTCTCTACTCTTTGAGGCCAAGTGGCATCTTCTTGACTCTCCAAACCAACCATTACATTTTCCCAAAGTAGCATAGGGTTCCCATTTGTCTTAAAATGGGCACCATTTTGGTTAGTTACTAGTCTTACCGGCCACATTAATGGCTTTCAACTGTGGGAACAAACTAGTTAGTCAGACAAAATGGGCCCCAAATACAATATATATATTTCTTTATCAGAGTTGAGTCGACATTAAAAATAAATGCAGTACATTTTAGGCTGACGAAGTACTTTCCAAACCATGTGTTTGTTGCATTATTTAGTTAAATGACCACATCCTATCCTGAGTCAACGTCTAGCTTTCTTTTTAAATTAATATCTCACGTTGTGGATACCACTAAAACTAAAACCACATCACACGCTGGTTTTACAGCCCTCAAACTGTGCTTTTAATCATAAAATGGAAACTAAACCGTTACGTTACTCCATAGTGAGTCTCTCGATGACTTCACTGGATGATAGATAGCAATTAATGGAACTGGAGATTGCCAATAGTGTTAATGCTGTACAAATCAATCAGCTGGGGGTGGGGGGGAGGAGGGGAGGAGAGAGAGAGAGAGAGAGAGAGAGAGAGAGAGAGAGAGAGAGAGAGAGAGAGAGAGAGAGAGAGAGAGAGAGAGAGAGAGAGAGAGAGAAGAGAGAGAGAGAATTCATGAGCCATGATGCGGAGGTAGAGATGAATAAATCAAAAGCCTTATCTTCATTAGAGTCTACATTGGAGAGCTTTGGGTTTATGTTCACAAATTGATTCAGCATGTTGGAGGAGGTGTGCAGGTATGTGTGTCTGTGTTTTCAGCATTCCCTTGATTGCAAATATGCTTACTGATCCCAGATCTGTTTATGTTGTATAACCAATGGCTGTTGTCATGCCAACATGTTTAAGATCTGTGCCCAGTACCACAGTCCATTAGTTAGTAATAGACATCCAGATGTAGGGTCTTAATTTGATCACCCGGGTTGCAGGATAACTTTTCTGAGATGCAGGAAATGTAAAACGTTTACTGTTTCTGAAGTTTGTCATTTCCACTTTGAAATTTAAGACTTGATTTTCCCTTACGAAATATGTATCAACCCTTTCAAAAATGTCCATGAATTATAATCCACGTAACAATTCACATTTCAATTCACAATTTTCCTGTTGTAGCAAACTGGCTCAAATTAAGATCCTACATAGTATCTGAAAAATCTTCTTTAAATGAGGAAAACTTTGTTGACCTGTAGTTTTTGTGTGTGTGTGTGTGTGTGTGTGTGTGTATGTGTGTGTGTGTGTGTGTGTGTGTGTGTGTGTGTGTGTGTGTGTGTTTGATCTGTCAGGGTAATCTGAGCCTATACTGCAAGAAATTTGAGGAACTGACTTTTTTTGGAAAGGTGACACGTTGAAAGGCAATGTTTGTCTATGGATATTGCATGGCCGTGTGGTCGATTTTATACACCGGTCAGTAATGGGTGTGGCTGAAATAATCGAATCCGCTAATTTGAAGGAGTTTCCACCTTTTGTATATAGAATAATCATAAAAACACTTTTGTATATAGAAAAAAACACTAAACACTAAACTAACAATCTAAACTCGCAATAAAAAATAAAACTTTGTTGGCTGATTACTAACACTTTCTAATAAATTCCAAGCCCAGAACTCTTAAAAACATAACCAATAATTACGCAATAAGGTCTTCATAACAACCAATAATGTTTTCATAACAACATTGTTATGAAAATTAATAAATAGCAATAGGCTAAAACTTGTTGCAGCAACACCACAAATAAACTCTTATTTCAGATGTAAAACCAAACAGTGTTTCACTGTCCAGAGACTCACGGTGCTGAAGTTGCGTGGCCCGCACACCTCTCCCTGGAAGCGGCAGTAAAGCAGCATCTCCTCCATCTGGTGACCGAGGCGGTCCAGGAGCTGCAGCATGGACGGCTGAGACTCCAAGGGAGGAGGCAGAAAGTGGTTGAAGTCCAGGATCCGAGACAGCGGTGACCACGGCGGTTCGTTGCTGCTGCTGCTGTCACGGTCGGTCCCGGGTGTGAGCATGTCCCTAGCACCGGGGACACTTGCCAGTTCCTCCCTAGAAGTCCTAACCATCTTCCCGCGCTGAATATGTCCGGTTTCTTCATGCGACGCGGTATGAGGAGGTTCTGGTTGCAGATGGTCACCGCGGGGAAAACAAGACGTTTGGCGTACACCATATGCGCCTTGGTGTGCACGGGCGAAGAGAGGAGGTACCGGACTCGGTTTGAGGACCAGGTGAAGAGGAGAGCGACAGCTGTGAGCAAAGCCAGCAGCCAGGCGAGCCTCCGGGGGTAGGAGCCGCTCAGAAATACATGTCTCAGTCCATGGAAGGTAGTATGTTTCAAGAACAGCTTCCCTGCTTCCGCGAGAGAGTCCGGCGTTCTGCTGGCTTTTGCTACTGAATCGCACTGACACATATTTGGAGATACAGGTAGTGCGCCGGATCGAGACCGACCCGACAACCGCAGCTGGCATCAGTCCCGGTCCTGCATTCAGAGTGGAGTCAAAGCGCCAATCCAGACGGTTCTGTTTTCTGTCTATCAATTAGTTCTTGTTGGGAGAGCGATCCAGGGCACATCTATGAGCCCGTCAGAGCCCGTCAGAGCGTGCGCTCTATTCTCCCTCATGCACTGAGTATTCTCTCTGTCTCTCTCTCTCTCTCTCTGGTTGTAGGAGGTTGCCTGTGAGGGGGTAATCTGTCTTCTGTCACAATACAGGCAGAGAGAACGCTCCCTATTCATGGGGTAGGTTAGGTAAGGTAGTCAAGTTGTTCAAGATGATTTCGAGTCTCGTGTCGCTGCCGTTTAACCAACTCATTCTAAATCCGGAGAAAAAAAAACGGTCATAAAAAATATGAAAACATTGCAAAGGACACACAGTAGCCTAAACTATTTTTTATGCCCGTTTGTTTCTCCGTAATCCAACGAAAAATAATAAATAAATAATCAGCTAACCAAAACAAATCACATCAGACTCAATGAATGGACTCTCTGTCCACAACCCAATGTGCTGTTTCTTTTGCTTGGTTACATTTCCTTGTTTTACATCACCATCACCAAATGTCTCTGGTGCATCACTCTCTCTCTCTCTCTCTCTCTCTCTCTCTCTCTCTCTCTCTCATCTCTCTCTCTCTCTCTCTCTCTCTCTCTCACTCTCTCTCATCTCTCTCTCTCACTCTCTGGTGCATCTCTCTCTCTCTCTCTCTCTGTTACATCTCTCTCTCTGGTGCATCTCTCTCTCTCTCTCTCTCTCTCTCTCTGTCACTCTCTCTCTCTCTCTCCTCTCTCTCTCTGTTACATCTCTCTCTCTCTTCTCTCTCTCTCTCTCTCTCTCTCTCTCTCTCTCTAGTGCATCTCTCTCTCTCTGTCACATCTCTCTCTCTCTCTCGCTCTCTCTCTCTGTTCATCTCTCTCTCTTCGGTCTCTGGTGCATCTCTCTCTCTCTCTCTCTCTGTGCATCTCTCTCTTTCTCTCTCTCTCGGTCTCTCTCTCTCTCGGTCTCCTGGTGCATACATACTGTTAATCTCCTGTCTCTTAGTCTCTGGTGCCTACAGTCATCTGTGATTGGTCTCTGTCACATCTGATTACTATACAGTAGAGTGGTGCATTCTCTCCTCTTCCTCTTTCACATCCCTCTCTCTCTCTCTGGTGCATCTCTCCTCCTCTGTCTCTCTCCTCCCCCATTCTCTCTCCCTCATTCCCTCTCTCTCTCTCTCGGTCTCTCTCTCTCTCATTCCTCTCTCGTTCCCCCCTTCCTCCCCCATCCTCCTATCTGTCATTCCCCCTTCCTCCCCATTCCCTCTTCTCCCCCAGTTCCCCTCCTCTCTCATTCTCCTTCATTCCCTCCTCTTCCTCCCTCTGTCCCTCTTCCTCCCCCATTCCCTCCTTCCTCCCCATTCTCCTTCATTCCCCCTTCTCCCCCAGTCCCCCTTCCCTCCCCCCATTCCCCCTTCCTCCCCCATTCTCCCTTCTCTCCCTCTCTCTCTCCCTCTCTCTCCCAGTCTTTCCCCCCATCCCCTTCCTCCCCCATTCCTCCTTCATTCCCTCTCTCCTCCCTGGTGCCCCTCTCCCCCGGTCCCCCTCCTCCTGCCCATTCCTCCTTTATTCTCCTGTCCTAGATGTGAGTTTAGTGCCTACAGTCCATCTGTGATTGGTCTACAGTACATTGGTGATTCCTATACAGTAGAGTGGTCATTACCCATTCCTCTTCCTTTTCCAGACCATCCCTCTTAACCTTCCTCCCCCATTTCCTCCAGTCCCCCCTCCTCCCCCCATTCCTCCTTCATTCCCCCCATTTCCCCCTTCCTCCCCCATTCCTCCTTCCTCCCCCCATTCCCCCTTCCTTCCCCCTTCCCCCCATTCCTCCCCCAGTTCCCCTTCCTCCCCCATTCCTCCTTCCTCCCCCCATTCCTCCTTCATCCCCATTTCCATTTTCCTTCTCCCCCCATTCCAACATACCCCAGTCCTCCCCCCATTCCTCCTTCCTCCCCCATTCCCCCTTTCCCCTCCCCTTCCCCCCATTCCTACAAAATGAAGGTAGTTTAGTGGTTAGAGTGTTCCCCTTCCTCCCCCATTCCTCCTTCCTAGCCTAGTGGATAGAGTCCGGCAGGTAGCCTAGTGGTCCTCCCCATTCCCCCTAGTGGATAGAGTGTCCCCCATTCCCCCTTCCTCCCCCCATTCCCCCTTCCTCCCCCAGTTCCCCCCTTGGCCTCCCCCAGTCCCCCTCCTAACCTACCCCATTCCTCCTTCCTCCCCCCATTCCTCTACGGTTCATTCCCAGAATTTCTCCCCACCCCCATTACTCCTTCATTCGTATTACCCCTGTTCTCCTTCATTCCCCCTGTCTCAACATTTAAATTCTGAAGACTCATCTCCCCTATTCCTCCTTCATTCCCTTGCCTTCCTCCCCCAGTCCCCCTTCACTCCCCCCATTCCTCCTTCTAACCCTATTACAGGGGCTGAGTCACTGGCTTACCTCCCCCATTCCTCCCTTCCTCCCCCATTCCTGGGTTGATTCACTGATGTGGTCATCCCACCCCCATTGGCCTCCCCCAGTGCCCCCTTCCTCCCCCATTCCTCAGCTTTGTCTCAGGATGGTAAGTTGGTCCTTGAAGATTCCCTCTAGTGGTGTGGGGGGCCCTTCAAAGTGGGTGGGGTTATATCCTCCTGTTTGGCTCTGTCCCCCCATGGGGCCACCTGTCATTGACCCCATCCTGCCCCAGCCCCATTTATGCTGCCTTCATTCGGGGGGCCCTGGAGTACTTCTCCTTCATTCGGTGTCCTGTTCCCCCTAATTCCTCCTTCATACTCCCCTTCCTCCCCCAGTCCCCCTTCCATCCCCCCATTCCTCCTTCCTCCCCCATTACTCCTTCATTCCTCCTGTCTCCTTCATTCCCATTCCTCCCACTATTCCCCCATTACTCCTTCATTCCCCCTTTCTCCTTCATTCCACATTTCCCCCATTCCTCCAGGCCTTCATTCCTTCTTCCCAAAGCTAGGCCCACCTTCTCTCTACGTTTCTTCCTACATACATACATTTTTCATTTCCAAAGGATGCATTTCTTTTTCTTATTGTATGTTTCCAGGCTGGGTTACCACCAGTACTTAGATATCAGCTGGTGAACTTTACTCTATAGGCCTAAAACACCTTTAATCTTGACATTGCTGGACTCAGGGTGATACAAAATGAAGGTAGTTTAGTGGTTAGAGTGTGGAGGCGGCAGGTAGCCTAGTGGATAGAGTGTGGAGGCGGCAGGTATCCTAGTGGATAGAGTGTAGAGGCGGCAGGTATCCTAGTGGATAGAGTGTAGAGGCGGCAGGTATCCTAGTGGATAGAGTGTAGAGGCGGCAGGTAGCCTAGTGGATAGAGTGTAGAGGCGGCAGGGAGGCTAATGGTTAGAGCGGCAGGTAGCCTAGTGGATAGAGCGTAGCAGGTAGTCTAATGGATAATGTAGAGGCGGCAGGTAGCCTAGTGGTAAGAGCGGCTGGTAGCCTAGTGGTTAGAGCGGCAGGTAGTCTAATGGATAATGTAGAGGCGGCAGGTAGCCTAGTGGATAGAGTGTAGAGGCGGCAGGTAACCTAGTGGTTAGAGTGGCTGGTAGCATGGTGGATAGAGTCGAGGCGGCAGGTAGCCTAGTGGATAGAGTCGGCGGCAGGTAGCCTAGTGGATAGAGTCGAGGCGGCAGGTAGCCTAGTGGATAATGCAGAGACGGCAGGTAGCCTAGTGGTTAGAGTAGAGGCGGCAGGTAGCCTAGTGGATAGTTTAGAGGCGGCAGGTAGCCAAGTGGTTAGAGCGGCAGGTAGCCTAGTGGATAGAGTGTAGAGGCGGCAGGTAGCCTAGTGGTTAGAGCGGCAGGTAGTCTAGTTGTTAGAGTGTAGAGGCGGCAGGTAGCCTAGTGGTTAGAGGCGGCAGGTAGCCTAGTGGTTAGAGGCGGCAGGTAGCCTAGTGGTTAGAGCGGCAGGTAGCCTAGTGGATAGAGTGTAGAGGCGGCAGGTAGCGTAGTGGTTAGAGCGGCAGGTAGTCTAGTTGTTAGAGTGTAGAGGCGGCAGGTAGCCTAGTGGTAAGAGCGGCAGGTAGCCTAGTGGTTAGAGCGACAGATAGCCTAGTGGTTAGAGCGGCAGGTAGCCTAGTGGATAGAGAGGCAGGGAGCCTAGTGGATAGAGTAGAGGCGGTAGGTTGCCTAGTGGTTAGAGCGGCAGGTAGCCTAGTGGATAGAGTAGAGGCGACAGGTAGCCTAGTGGATAGAGTGTAGAGGCGGCAGGTAACCTAGTGGTTAGAGCATGCAGGCGCCGACAGAGATGGCCGCCAGGCGCTTCGCTTCGTTTCTAGGAAACTATGCAGTTTTTTTTTTTTTTTTTACGTGTTATTTCTTACATTAGTACCCCAGGTCATCTTAGGTTTCATTACATACAGTCGAGAAGAACTACTGAATATAAGAGCAGCGTCAGGACTTTCGCGAAGCGGATCCTGTGTTCTGCCTTTCACCCAGGACAACGGAATGGATCCCAGCCGGCGACCCAAAAACGACTCTGTAAAAGAGGGAAACGAGGCGGTCTTCTGGTTAGACTCTGGAGACGGGCACATCGTGCACCACTCCCTTGCATTCTTCTCGCCAATGTCCAGTCTCTTGACAACAAGGTTGATGAAATCCAAGCAAGGGTAGCATTCCAGAGGGACATCAGAGACTGTAACATTCTTTGCTTCATGGAAACATGGCTCACTGGAGAGACGCTATCAGAGTCGGTGCAGCCAGCGGGTTTCTCCACGCATCGCGCCAACAGAAACAAACATCTTTCTGGTAAGAAGAGGGGCGGGGGCGTATGCCTTATGGCTAACGAGACATGGTGTGATCACAGAAACATACAGGAACTCAAATCCTTCTGTTCACCTGATTTACAATTCCTCACAATCAAATGTTGACCGCATTATCTACCAAGAGAATTATCTTTGATTATAATCACAGCCGTATATATTCCCCCCAAGCAGACACATCGATGGCTCTGAACGAACTTTATTTGACTCTTTGCAAACTGGAATCCATACATCCTGAGGGTGCATTCATTGTAGCTGGGGATTTTAACAAGGCTAATCTGAAAACAAGACTCCCTAAATTGTATCAGCATATCGATTGCGCAACCAGGGCTGAAAAAACCTTGGATGATTGTTATTCTAACTTCCGCAACGCATATAAGGCCCTGGCCCGCCCTCCTTTCGGAAAAGCTGACCACGACTCCATTTTGTTGATCCCTGCCTACAGACAGAAACTAAAACAAGAAGCTCCCACGCTGAGGTCTGTCCAACGCTGGTCCTACCAAGTTGATTCCACACTCCAAGACTGCTTCCATCACGTGGACTGGGATATATTTCGTATTGCGTCAGACAACAACATTGACGAATACTCTGATTCGGTGTGCGAGTTCATTAGAACGTGCGTTCAAGATGTCGTTCCCATAGCAACAATTAAAACATTCCCAAACCAGAAACCGTGGATAGATGGCAGCATTCGCATGAAACTGAAAGCGCGAACCATTGCTTTTAATCAGGGCAAGGTGACTGGAAACATGACCGAATACAAACAGTGCAGCTATTCTCTCCGGCAGGCTATCAAACAAGCTAAGCATCAGTATAGAGACAAAGTAGAATCTTAATTCAACGGCTCAGACACAAGAGGTATGTGGCAGGGTCTACAGTCAATCACGGACTACAAAAAGAAAACCAGCCCAGTCACGGACCAGGATGTCTTGCTCCCAGGCAGACTAAATAACCTTTTTGCCCGCTTTGAGGTATAATACAGTGCCACTGACACGGCCTGCAACGAAAACATGCGGACTCTCCTTCACTGCAGCCGAGGTGAGTAAAACATTTAAACATGTTAACCCTCGCAAGGCTGCAGGCCCAGACGGCATCCCCAGCCGCGCCCTCAGAGCATGCGCAGACCAGCTGGCTGGTGTGTTTACGGACATATTCAATCAATCCCTATCTCAGTCTGCTGTTCCCACATGCTTCAAGAGGGCCACCATTGTTCCTCTTCCCAAGAAAGCTAAGGTAACTGAGCTAAACGACTACCGCCCGTAGCACTCACTTCCTTCATCATGAAGTGCTTTGAGAGACTAGTCAAGGACCATATCACCTCCACCCTACCTGACATCCTAGACCCACTCCAATTTGCTTACCGCCCAAATAGGTCCACAGACGATGCAATCTCAACCACACTGCATACTGCCCTAACCCATCTGGACAAGAGGAATACCTATGTGAGAATGCTGTTCATCGACTACAGCTCGGCATTTAACACCATAGTACCCTCCAAGCTCGTCATCAAGCTCGAGACCCTGGGTCTCAACCCCGCCCTGTGCAACTGGGTACTGGACTTCCTGACGGGCCGCTCCCAGGTGGTGAGGGTAGGCAAAAACATCTCCACCCCGCTGATCCTCAACACTGGGGCCCCACAAGGGTGCGTTTTGAGCCCTCTCCTGTACTCCCTGTTCACCCACGACTGCGTGGCCACGCACGCTCCAACTCAATCATCAAGTTTGCGGATGACACAACAGTGGTAGCCTTGATTACCAACAACGACGAGACGGCCTACAGGGAGGAGGTGAGGGCCCTCGGAGTGTGGTGTCAGGAAAATAACCTCACACTCAACGTCAACAAAACTAAGGAGATGATTGTGGACTTCAGGAAACAGCAGGGAACACCCCCTATCCACATTAATGGAAGAGTGGAGAGGGCAGTAAGTTTTAAGTTCCTCGGCCTACACATCACAGACAAACTGAATTGGTCCACCCACACAGACAGCATCGTGAAGAAGGCGGCAGCGCATCTTCAACCTCAGGAGGCTGAAGAAATTCGGCTTGTCACCAAAAGCACTCACAAACTTCTACAGATGCACAATCGAGAGCATCCTGGCGGGCTGTATCACCGCCTGGTACGGCAACTGCTCCGCCCACAACCATAAGGCTCTCCAGAGGGTAGTGAGGTCTGCACAACGCATCACCGGTGGCAAACTACCTGCCCTCTAGGACACCTACACCACCCGATGTTACAGGAAGGCCATAAAGATCATCAAGGACAACAACCAGCCTAGCCACTGCCTGTTCACCCCGCTATCATCCAGAAGGCGAGGTCAGTACAGGTGCATCAAAGCTGGGACCGAGAGACTGAAAAACAGCTTCTATCTCAAGGCCATCAGACTGTTAAACAGCAACCACTAACATTGAGTGGCTGCTGCCAACACACTGACTCAACTCCAGCCACTTTAATAATGGGAAATGATGTAAAATATATCACTAGCCACTTTAAACAATGCTACCTAATATAATGTTTACATACCCTACATTATTCATCTCATATGTATACGTATATACTGTACTCTATATCATCCACTGCATCTTTATGTAATACATGTAGCACTAGCCACTTTAACTATGCCACTTTGTTTACATACTCATCTCATATGTATATACTGTACTTGATACCATCTACTGTATCTTGTCTATGCTGCTCTGCACCATCACTCATTCATATATCTTTATGTACATGTTCTTTATCCCCTTACACTTGTGTATAAGACAGTGTTTTTGGAATTGTTAGCTAGATTACTTGTTGGTCATTACTGAATTGTCGGAACTACAAGCACAAGCATTTTGCTACGCTCGCATTAACATCTGCTAACCATGTGTATGTGACAAATACAATTTGATTTGATTTGATTTGAGGTAGCCTAGTGGATAGAGTGTAGAGGCGGCAGGTAGCCTAGTGGTTAGAGCGGCAGGTAGTCTAGTGGTTAGAGTGTAGAGGACAGGTAGCCTAGTGGTTTGACCGGCAGGTAGCCTAGTGGTTAGAGTGTAGAGGGGGCAGGTAGCCTAGTGGATAGTGTAGAGGCGGCAGGTAGCCTAGTGGTTAGAGCGGCAGGTGTAGCCTAGTGGATAGAGTGTAGAGGCGGCAGGTAGCCTAGTGGACAGAGTGTAGAGGCGGCAGGTAGCCTAGTGGTTAGAGCGGCAGGTAGCCTAGTGGATAGTGTAGAGGGGGCAGGTAGCCTAGTGGTTAGAGCGGCAGGTAGAGTGTAGAGGCGGCAGGTATCCTCATGGTGAGTGCGGCAGCAGGTAGCCTAGTGGATAGAGTGGAGAGGTGGCAGGTAGCCTAGTGGTTAGAGCGGCAGGTAGCCGAGTGGATAGAGTAGAGGCGGCAGGTAGCCTCGTGGATAGTGTAGAGGCGGCAGGTAGCCTCGTGGATAGAGTGTAGAGGCGGCAGGTAGCCTAGATGGTTAGAGCGGCAGGTAGCCTAGTGGATAGAGTGTAGAGGCGGCTGGTTGCCTAGTGGACAGAGTGTAGAGGCGGCAGGTAGCCTAGTGGTTAGAGCGGCAGGTAGCCTAGTGGATAGTGTAGAGGCGGCAGGTAGCCTAGTGGTTATAGCGGCAGGTATCCTAGTGGATAGAGTGTCGAGGCGGCAGGTAGCCTAGTGGATAGTGTAGAGGCGGCAGGTAGCCTAGTGGTTAGAGCGGCAGGTAGCCTAGTGGATAGAGTGTAGAGGCGGCAGGTAGCCTAGTGGATAGTGTAGAGGCGGCAGGTAGCCTAGTGGATAGTGTAGAGGCGGCAGGTAGCCTAGTGGTTAGAGCGGCAGGTAGCCTAGTGGATAGAGTGTAGAGCGGAAGGTAGCCTAGTGGATAGAGTGTAGAGGCGGCAGGTAGCCTAGTGGATAGTGTAGAGGCGGCAGGTAGCCTAGTGGTTAGAGCGGGAGGTAGCCTAGTGGATGAAGTGTAGAGGTGGCAGGTAGCCTAGTGGATAGAGTGTAGAGGCGGCAGGTAGCCTAGTGGTTAGAGTGTAGAGGCGGCAGGTAGCCTAGTGGATAGAGTGTAGAGGTGGCAGGTAGCCTAGTGGATAGAGTGTAGAGGAGGCAGGTAGCCTAGTGGTTAGAGTGTAGAGGCAGGTAGCCTAGTGGATAGAGCGGGAGGTTGCCTAGTGGATAGAGCGGGAGGTAGCCTAGTGGATAGAGCGGGAGGTAGCCTAGTGGATAGAGCGGAGGTAGCCTAGTGGATAGAGCGGGCGGTAGCCTAGTGGATAGAGTGGGAGGTAGCCTAGTGGATGGAGCGGGAGGTAGCCTATTGGATAGAGCGGGAGGATGCCTAGTGGAGAGAGCGGGAGGTTGTCTAGTGGATAGAGAGGGAGGTTGTTTAGTGGATAGAGCGGGAGGTTGTCTTGTGGATAGAGCGGGAGGTTGTCTAGTGGATAGAGCGGGAGGTTGTCTAGTGGATAGAGCGGGAGGTTGTCTAGTGGATAGAGCGGGAGGTTGTCTAGTGGATAGAGCGGGAGGTTGTCTAGTGGATAGAGCGGGAGGTTGTCTAGTGGATAGAGCGGGAGGTTGTCTAGTGGATAGAGCGGGAGGTTGTCTAGTGGATAGAGCGGGAGGCAGCCTAGTGGATAGAGCGGGAGGTTGCCTAGTGGATAGAGCGGGAGGTTGTCTAGTGGATAGAGAGGGAGGTTGTTTAGTGGATAGAGCGGGAGGTTGTCTTGTGGATAGAGCGGGAGGTTGTCTAGTGGATAGAGCGGGAGGTTGTCTAGTGGATAGAGCGGGAGGTTGTCTAGTGGATAGAGCGGGAGGTTGTCTAGTGGATAGATAGGGAGGTTGTCTAGTGGATAGAGCGGGAGGTTGTCTAGTGGATAGAGCGGGAGGTTGTCTAGTGGATAGAGCGGGAGGCAGCCTAGTGGATAGAGCGGGAGGTTGTCTAGTGGATAGAGCGGAGGTTGTCTAGTGGATAGAGCGGGAGGTTATCTAGTGGATAGAGCGGTAGGTTGTCTAGTGGATAGAGCGGAAGTTGTCTAGTGGATAGAGCGGGAGGTAGCCTAGTGGATAGAGCGGAGGTTGCCTAGTGGATAGAGCGGGAGGAGCGTCTAGTGGATCGAGCGGGAGGTTGTCTAGTGGATAGAGCGGGAGGTTGTCTAGTGGATAGAGAGGGGAGGTTGTCTAGTGGATAGAGCGGGAGGTTGTCTAGTGGATAGAGTGGGAGGTTGTCTAGTGGATAGAGCTGGAGGTTGTCTAGTGGATAGAGTGGGAGGTTGTCTAGTGGATAGAGTGGGAGGTTGTCTAGTGGATAGAGCTGGAGGTTGTCTAGTGGATAGAGCGGGAGGTAGCCTAGTGGATAGAGCAGGAGGTTGCCTAGTGGATAGAGCGGGAGGTTGTCTAGTGGATAGAGCGGGAGGTTGTCTAGTGGATAGAGCGGGAGGTTGTCTAGTGGATAGAGGGGAGGTTGTCTAGTGGATAGAGCGGGAGGTTGTCTAGTGGATAGAGCGGAGGTTGTCTAGTGGATAGAGCTGGAGGTTGTCTAGTGGATAGAGCGGGAGGTTGTCTAGTGGATAGAGCGGGAGGTTGTCTAGTGGATAGAGCGGGAGGTTGTCTAGTGGATAGAGCGGGAGGTAGTCTAGTGGATAGAGAGGGGAGGTAGCCTAGTGGATAGAGCGGGAGGTTGTCTAGTGGATAGAGCGGGAGGTAGCCTAGTAGATAGAGCGGGAGGTAGCCTAGTGGATAGAGCGGGAGGTTGTCTAGTGGATAGAGCGGGAGGTTGTCTAGTGGATAGAGTGGCAGGTTGTCTAGTGGATAGAGCGGGAAGTAGTCTAGTGGATAGAGCGGAAGGTTGTCTAGTGGATAGAGCGGGAGGTAGCCTAGTGGATAGAGCGGGAGGTAGCCTAGTGGATAGAGTGGAGTTTGTCTAGTGGATAGAGCGGGAGGTTGCCTAGTGGATAGAGCGGGCAGGTGCCTAGTGGATAGAGCGGGAGGTTGTCTAGTGGATAGAGCGGGAGGTTGTCTAGTGGATAGAGCGGGAGGTTGTCTAGTGGATAGAGCAGGAAGTTCTTTAGTGGATAGAGCGGGAGGTTGTCTAGTGGATAGAGCGGGAGTTAGTCTAGTGGATAGAGCGGGAGGTTGTCTAGTGGATAGAGCGGGAGGTAGCCTAGTGGATAGAGCGGGTGGTTGTCTAGTGGATAGAGCGGGAGGTAGCCTAGTGGATAGAGCGGGAGGTAGCCTAGTGGATAGAGCGGGAGGTTGTCTAGTGGAAAGAGCGAGAGGTTGTCTAGTGGATAGAGCGAGAGGTTGTCTAGTGGATAGAGCGGGAGGTTGTCTAGTGGATAGAGTGGGAGGTTGTCTAGTGGATAGAGCTGGAGGTTGTCTAGTGGATAGAGTGGGAGGTTGTCTAGTGGATAGAGTGGGAGGTTGTCTAGTGGATAGAGCTGGAGGTTGTCTAGTGGATAGAGCGGGAGGTAGCCTAGTGGATAGAGCAGGAGGTTGCCTAGTGGATAGAGCGGGAGGTTGTCTAGTGGATAGAGCGGGAGGTTGTCTAGAGGATAGAGCGGGAGGTTGTCTAGTGGATAGAGGGGAGGTTGTCTAGTGGATAGAGCGGGAGGTTGTCTAGTGGATAGAGCGGGAGGTTGTCTAGTGGATAGAGCTGGAGGTTGTCTAGTGGATAGAGCGGGAGGTTGTCTAGTGGATAGAGCGGGAGGTTGTCTAGTGGATAGAGCGGGAGGTTGTCTAGTGGATAGAGCGGGAGGTAGTCTAGTGGATAGAGCGGGAGGTAGCCTAGTGGATAGAGCGGGAGGTTGTCTAGTGGATAGAGCGGGAGGTAGCCTAGTAGATAGAGCGGGAGGTAGCCTAGTGGATAGAGCGGGAGGTTGTCTAGTGGATAGAGCGGGAGGTTGTCTAGTGGATAGAGTGGCAGGTTGTCTAGTGGATAGAGCGGAGGTAGCCTAGTGGATAGAGCGGAAGGTTGTCTAGTGGATAGAGCGGGAGGTAGCCTAGTGGATAGAGCGGAGGTAGCCTAGTGGATAAAGCGGGAGTTTGTCTAGTGGATAGAGCGGGAGGTTGCCTAGTGGATAGAGCGGGCGGGTGCCTAGTGGATAGAGCGGGAGGTTGTCTAGTGGATAGAGCGGGAGGTTGTCTAGTGGATAGAGCGGGAGGTTGTCTAGTGGATAGAGCAGGAAGTTCTTTAGTGGATAGAGCGGGAGGTTGTCTAGTGGATAGAGCGGGAGTTAGTCTAGTGGATAGAGCGGGAGGTTGTCTAGTGGATAGAGCGGGAGGTAGCCTAGTGGATAGAGCGGCAGGTTGTCTAGTGGATAGAGCGGGAGGTAGTCTAGTGGATAGAGCGGGAGGTAGCCTAGTGGATAGAGCGGGAGGTTGTCTAGTGGAAAGAGCGAGAGGTTGTCTAGTGGATAGAGCGAGAGGTTGTCTAGTGGATAGAGCGGAGGTTGTCTAGTGGATAGAGCGGGAGGTAGTCTAGTGGATAGAGCGGGAGGTTGTCTAGTGGATAGAGCGGGAGGTAGCCTAGTGGATAGAGCGGGAGGTAGCCGAGTGGATAGAGTAGAGGCGGCAGGTAGCCTGGTGGATAGTGTAGAGGCGGCAGGTAGCCTCGTGGATAGTGTAGAGGCGGCAGGTAGCCTAGTGGTTAGAGCGGCAGGTAGCCTAGTGGATAGAGTGTAGAGGCGGCAGGTTGCCTAGTGGACAGAGTGTAGAGGCGGCAGGTAGCCTAGTGGTTAGAGCGGCAGGTAGCCTAGTGGATAGTGTAGAGGCGGCAGGTAGCCTAGTGGTTATAGCGGCAGGTATCCTAGTGGATAGAGTGTCGAGGCGGCAGGTAGCCTAGTGGATAGTGTAGAGGCGGCAGGTAGCCTAGTGGTTAGAGCGGCAGGTAGCCTAGTGGATAGAGTGTAGAGGCGGCAGGTAGCCTAGTGGATAGTGTAGAGGCGGCAGGTAGCCTAGTGGATAGTGTAGAGGCGGCAGGTAGCCTAGTGGTTAGAGCGGCAGGTAGCCTAGTGGATAGAGTGTAGAGGCGGAAGGTAGCCTAGTGGATAGTGTAGAGGCGGCAGGTAGCCTAGTGGATAGTGTAGAGGCGGCAGGTAGCCTAGTGGTTAGAGCGGGAGGTAGCCTAGTGGATGAAGTGTAGAGGTGGCAGGTAGCCTAGTGGATAGAGTGTAGAGGCGGCAGGTAGCCTAGTGGTTAGAGTGTAGAGGCGGCAGGTAGCCTAGTGGATAGAGTGTAGAGGTGGCAGGTAGCCTAGTGGATAGAGTGTAGAGGAGGCAGGTAGCCTAGTGGTTAGAGTGTAGAGGCAGGTAGCCTAGTGGATAGAGCGGGAGGTTGCCTAGTGGATAGAGCGGGAGGTAGCCTAGTGGATAGAGCGGGAGGTAGCCTAGTGGATAGAGCGGAGGTAGCCTAGTGGATAGAGCGGGCGGTAGCCTAGTGGATAGAGTGGGAGGTAGCCTAGTGGATGGAGCGGGAGGTAGCCTATTGGATAGAGCGGGAGGATGCCTAGTGGATAGAGCGGGAGGTTGTCTAGTGGATAGAGAGGGAGGTTGTTTAGTGGATAGAGCGGGAGGTTGTCTTGTGGATAGAGCGGGAGGTTGTCTAGTGGATAGAGCGGGAGGTTGTCTAGTGGATAGAGCGGGAGGTTGTCTAGTGGATAGAGCGGGAGGTTGTCTAGTGGATAGAGCGGGAGGTTGTCTAGTGGATAGAGCGGGAGGTTGTCTAGTGGATAGAGCGGGAGGTTGTCTAGTGGATAGAGCGGGAGGTTGTCTAGTGGATAGAGCGGGAGGCAGCCTAGTGGATAGAGCGGGAGGTTGCCTAGTGGATAGAGCGGGAGGTTGTCTAGTGGATAGAGAGGGAGGTTGTTTAGTGGATAGAGCGGGAGGTTGTCTTGTGGATAGAGCGGGAGGTTGTCTAGTGGATAGAGCGGGAGGTTGTCTAGTGGATAGAGCGGGAGGTTGTCTAGTGGATAGAGCGGGAGGTTGTCTAGTGGATAGAGCGGGAGGTTGTCTAGTGGATAGAGCGGGAGGTTGTCTAGTGGATAGAGCGGGAGTAGCCTAGTGGATAGAGCGGGAGGTTGTCTAGTGGATAGAGCGGGAGGTTGTCTAGTGGATAGAGCGGGAAGTTGTCTAGTGGATAGAGCGGGAGGTTGCCTAGTGGATAGAGCGGGAGGTTGCCTAGTGGATAGAGCGGGAGGTTGTCTAGTGGATAGAGCGGGAGGTTGTCTAGTGGATAGAGCGGGAGGTTGTCTAGTGGATAGAGCGGGAGGTTGTCTAGTGGATAGAGCGGGAGGTTGTCTAGTGGATAGAGCGGGAGTTTGTCTAGTGGATAGAGCGGGAGGTTGTCTAGTGGATAGAGCGGGAGGTTGTCTAGTGGATAGATTGGGAGGTAGCCTAGTGGATAGAGCGGGAGGTTGTCTAGTGGATAGAGCGGGAGGTTATCTAGTGGATAGAGCGGGAGGTTGTCTAGTGGATAGAGCGGGAGGGAGCGGAGGTTGTCTAGTGGATAGAGAAGGGAGGTAGACTAGTGGATAGAGCGGGAGGTAGCCTAGTGGATAGAGCGGGAGGTAGTCTAGTGGTTAGAGCAGGAGGTTGTCTAGTGGATAGAGCGGGAGTTTGTCTAGTGGATAGAGCGGGAGGTTGTCTAGTGGATAGTAGTCTAGTGGATAGAGCGGAGGTTGTCTAGTGGATAGAGCGGGAGGTTGTCTAGTGGATAGAGCGGGAGGTTGTCTAGTGGATAGAGCGGGACGTAGCCTAGTGGATAGAGCGGGAGGTTGTCTAGTGGATAGAGCGGGAGGTTGTCTAGTGGATAGAGCGGGAAGTTGTCTAGTGGATAGAGCGGGAGGTTGCCTAGTGGATAGAGCGGGAGGTTGCCTAGTGGATAGAGCGGGGAGGTTGTCTAGTGGATAGAGCGGGAGGTTGTCTAGTGGATAGAGCGGGAGGTTGTCTAGTGGATAGAGCGGGAGGTTGTCTAGTGGATAGAGCGGAGGTTGTCTAGTGGATAGAGCGGGAGTTTGTCTAGTGGATAGAGCGGGAGGTTGTCTAGTGGATAGAGCGGGAGGTTGTCTAGTGGATAGATTGGGAGGTAGCCTAGTGGATAGAGCGGGAGGTTGTCTAGTGGATAGAGCGGGAGGTTATCTAGTGGATAGAGCGGGAGGTTGTCTAGTGGATAGAGCGGGAGGGAGCGGAGGTTGTCTAGTGGATAGAGAAGGGAGGTAGACTAGTGGATAGAGCGGGAGGTAGCCTAGTGGATAGAGCGGGAGGTAGTCTAGTGGTTAGAGCAGGAGGTTGTCTAGTGGATAGAGCGGGAGTTTGTCTAGTGGATAGAGCGGCAGGTTGTCTAGTGGATAGAGCGGGAAGTAGTCTAGTGGATAGAGCGGGAGGTTGTCTAGTGGATAGAGCGGGAGGTTGTCTAGTGGATAGAGCGGGAGGTAGCCTAGTGGATAGAGCGGGAGGTAGCCTAGTGGATACAGCGGGAGGTTGTCTAGTGGATAGAGCGGGAGGTAGCCTAGTGGATAGAGCGGGAGGTTGTCTAGTGGATAGAGCGGGAGGTTGTCTAGTGGATAGAGCGGGAGGTAGCCTAGTGGATAGAGCGAGGTTGCCTAGTGGATAGAGCGGGGAGGTTGTCTAGTGGATAGAGCGGAGGGAGCGGGAGGTTGTCTAGTGGATAGAGCGGGAGGTAGACTAGTGGATAGAGCGGGAGGTAGCCTAGTGGATAGAGCGGGAGGTAGTCTAGTGATTAGAGCAGGAGGTTGTCTAGTGGATAGAGCGGGAGTTTGTCTAGTGGATAGAGCGGCAGGTTGTCTAGTGGATAGAGCGGGAAGTAGTCTAGTGGATAGAGCGGGAGGTTGTCTAGTGGATAGAGCGGGAGGTTGTCTAGTGGATAGAGCGGGACGTAGCCTAGTGGATAGAGCGGGAGGTAGCCTAGTGGATACAGCGGGAGGTTGTCTAGTGGATAGAGCGGGAGGTAGCCTAGTGGATAGAGCGGGAGGTTGTCTAGTGGATAGAGCGGGAGGTTGTCTAGTGGATAGAGCGGGAGGTAGCCTAGTGGATAGAGCGGGAGGTTGCCTAGTGGATAGAGCGGGAGGTTGTCTAGTGGATAGAGCGGGAGGTTGTCTAGTGGATAGAGCGGGAGGTTGTCTAGTGGATAGAGCGGGAGGTTGTCTAGTGGATAGAGCGGGAGGTAGCCTAGTGGATAGAGCGGGAGGTTGTCTAGTGGATAGAGCGGGAGGTTGTCTAGTGGATAGAGCGGGAGGTTGTCTAGTGGATAGAGCGGGAAGTTGTCTAGTGGATAGAGCGGGAGGTTGCCTAGTGGATAGAGCGGGAGGTTGCCTAGTGGATAGAGCGGGAGGTTGTCTAGTGGATAGAGCGGGAGGTTGTCTAGTGGATAGAGCGGGAGGTTGTCTAGTGGATAGAGCGGGATGTTGTCTAGTGGATAGAGCGGGAGGTTGTCTAGTGGATAGAGCGGGAGGTTGTCTAGTGGATAGAGCGGGAGGTTGTCTAGTGGATAGAGAAGGGAGGTTGTCTAGTGGATAGAGCGGGAGGTAGTCTAGTGGATAGAGCGGGAGGTAGCCTAGTGGATAGAGCGGGAGGTTGTCTAGTGGATAGAGCGGAGGTAGCCTAGTGGATAGAGTGGGAGGTAGCCTAGTGGATAGAGCGGGAGGTTGTCTAGTGGATAGAGCGGGAGGTAGTCTAGTGGATAGAGCGGGAGGTAGCCTAGTGGATAGAGCGGGAGGTTGTCTAGTGGATAGAGCGGGAGGTAGCCTAGTGGATAGAGCGGGAGGTTGTCTAGTGGATAGAGTGGGAGGTTGTCTAGTGGATAGAGCGGGAGGTTGTCTAGTGGATAGAGCGGGAGGTAGCCTAGTGGATAGAGCGGGCGGTTGCCTAGTGGATAGAGCGGGATGTTGTCTAGTGGATAGAGCGGGAGGTTGTCTAGTGGATAGAGCGGGAGGTTGTCTAGTGGATAGATTGGGAGGTAGCCTAGTGGATAGAGCGGGAGGTTGTCTAGTGGATAGAGCGGGAGGTTATCTAGTGGATAGAGCGGGAGGTTGTCTAGTGGATAGAGCGGGAGGGAGCGGAGGTTGTCTAGTGGATAGAGAAGGGAGGTAGACTAGTGGATAGAGCGGGAGGTAGCCTAGTGGATAGAGCGGGAGGTAGTCTAGTGGTTAGAGCAGGAGGTTGTCTAGTGGATAGAGCGGGAGTTTGTCTAGTGGATAGAGCGGCAGGTTGTCTAGTGGATAGAGCGGGAAGTAGTCTAGTGGATAGAGCGGGAGGTTGTCTAGTGGATAGAGCGGGAGGTTGTCTAGTGGATAGAGCGGGAGGTAGCCTAGTGGATAGAGCGGGAGGTAGCCTAGTGGATACAGCGGGAGGTTGTCTAGTGGATAGAGCGGGGAGGTAGCCTAGTGGATAGAGCGGGAGGTTGTCTAGTGGATAGAGCGGGAGGTTGTCTAGTGGATAGAGCGGGAGGTAGCCTAGTGGATAGAGCGGGAGGTTGCCTAGTGGATAGAGCGGGAGGTTGTCTAGTGGATAGAGCGGGGAGGGAGCGGGAGGTTGTCTAGTGGATAGAGCGGGAGGTAGACTAGTGGATAGAGCGGGAGGTAGCCTAGTGGATAGAGCGGGAGGTAGTCTAGTGATTAGAGCAGGAGGTTGTCTAGTGGATAGAGCGGGAGTTTGTCTAGTGGATAGAGCGGCAGGTTGTCTAGTGGATAGAGCGGGAAGTAGTCTAGTGGATAGAGCGGGAGGTTGTCTAGTGGATAGAGCGGGAGGTTGTCTAGTGGATAGAGCGGGACGTAGCCTAGTGGATAGAGCGGGAGGTAGCCTAGTGGATACAGCGGGAGGTTGTCTAGTGGATAGAGCGGGAGGTAGCCTAGTGGATAGAGCGGGAGGTTGTCTAGTGGATAGAGCGGGAGGTTGTCTAGTGGATAGAGCGGGAGGTAGCCTAGTGGATAGAGCGGGAGGTTGCCTAGTGGATAGAGCGGGAGGTTGTCTAGTGGATAGAGCGGGAGGTTGTCTAGTGGATAGAGCGGGAGGTTGTCTAGTGGATAGAGCGGGAGGTTGTCTAGTGGATAGAGCGGGAGGTAGCCTAGTGGATAGAGCGGGAGGTTGTCTAGTGGATAGAGCGGGAGGTTGTCTAGTGGATAGAGCGGGAGGTTGTCTAGTGGATAGAGCGGGAAGTTGTCTAGTGGATAGAGCGGGAGGTTGCCTAGTGGATAGAGCGGAGGTTGCCTAGTGGATAGAGCGGGAGGTTGTCTAGTGGATAGAGCGGGAGGTTGTCTAGTGGATAGAGCGGGAGGTTGTCTAGTGGATAGAGCGGGATGTTGTCTAGTGGATAGAGCGGGAGGTTGTCTAGTGGATAGAGCGGGAGGTTGTCTAGTGGATAGAGCGGGAGGTTGTCTAGTGGATAGAGCGGGAGGTTGTCTAGTGGATAGAGCGGGAGGTAGTCTAGTGGATAGAGCGGGAGGTAGCCTAGTGGATAGAGCGGGAGGTTGTCTAGTGGATAGAGCGGGAGGTAGCCTAGTGGATAGAGTGGGAGGTAGCCTAGTGGATAGAGCGGGAGGTTGTCTAGTGGATAGAGCGGGAGGTAGTCTAGTGGATAGAGCGAGAGGTAGCCTAGTGGATACAGCGGGAGGTTGTCTAGTGGATAGAGCGGGAGGTAGCCTAGTGGATAGAGCGGAGGTTGTCTAGTGGATAGAGCGGGAGGTTGTCTAGTGGATAGAGCGGGAGGTTGTCTAGTGGATAGAGCGGGAGGTAGCCTAGTGGATAGAGCGGGAGGTTGCCTAGTGGATAGAGCGGGATGTTGTCTAGTGGATAGAGCGGGAGGTTGTCTAGTGGATAGAGCGGGAGGTTGTCTAGTGGATAGAGCGGGAGGTTGTCTAGTGGATAGAGCGGGAGGTAGCCTTGTGGATAGAGCGGGAGGTTGTCTAGTGGATAGAGCGGGAGGTTGTCTAGTGGATAGAGCGGGAGGTAGCCTAGTGGATAGAGCGGGAGGTTGTCTAGTGGATAGAGCGGGAGGTAGTCTAGTGGATAGAGCGGAGGTAGTCTAGTGGATAGAGCGGGAGGTAGCCTAGTGGATAGAGCGGGAGGTGGTCTAGTGGATAGAGCGGGAGGTTGCCTAGTGGATAGAGTGGGAGGTTGTCTAGTGGATAGAGTGGGAGGTTGTCTAGTGGATAGAGCGGGAGGTTGTCTAGTGGATAGAGCGGAGGTTGTCTAGTGGATAGAGCGGGAGTAGTCTAGTGGATAGAGCGGGAGGTAGCCTAGTGGATAGAGCGGGAGGTAGCCTAGTGGATACAGCGGGAGGTTGTCTAGTGGATAGAGCGGGAGGTAGCCTAGTGGATAGAGCGGGAGGTTGTCTAGTGGATAGAGCGGGAGGTTGTCTAGTGGATAAGCGGGAGGTTGTCTAGTGGATAGAGCGGGAGGTTGTCTAGTTGATAGATTGGGAGGTAGCCTAGTGGATAGAGCGGGAGGTTGTCTAGTGGATAGAGCGGGAGGTTAGTCTAGTGGATAGAGCGGGAGGTTGTCTAGTGGATAGAGCGGGAGGTTGTCTAGTGGATAGAGCGGGAGGTAGTCTAGTGGATAGAGCGGGAGGTAGCCTAGTGGATAGAGCGGGAGGTTGTCTAGTGGATAGAGCGGGAGGTTGTCTAGTGGATAGAGCGGGAGGTTGTCTAGTGGATAGAGCGGGACGTAGTCTAGTGGATAGAGCGGGAGGTTGCCTAGTGGATAGAGCGGGAGGTTGTCTAGTGGATAGAGCGGGAGGTAGCCTAGTGGATAGAGCGGGAGGTTGTCTAGTGGATAGAGCGGGAGGTTGTCTAGTGGATAGAGCGGGAGGTAGCCTAGTGGATAGAGCGGGAGGTTGCCTAGTGGATAGAGCGGGAGGTTGTCTAGTGGATAGAGCGGGAGGTTGTCTAGTGGATAGAGCGGGAGGTTGTCTAGTGGATAGAGCGGGAGGTTGTCTAGTGGATAGAGCGGAGGTTGTCTAGTGGATAGAGCGGGGAGGTTGTCTAGTGGATAGAGCGGGAGGTTGTCTAGTGGATAGAGCGGGAGGTTGTCTAGTGGATAGAGCGGGAGGGAGCGGGAGGTTGTCTAGTGGATAGAGCGGGAGGTAGACTAGTGGATAGAGCGGGAGGTAGCCTAGTGGATAGAGCGGGAGGTAGTCTAGTGATTAGAGCAGGAGGTTGTCTAGTGGATAGAGCGGGAGTTTGTCTAGTGGATAGAGCGGCAGATTGTCTAGTGGATAGAGCGGGAAGTAGTCTAGTGGATAGAGCGGGAGGTTGTCTAGTGGATAGAGCGGGAGGTTGTCTAGTGGATAGAGCGGGAGGTAGCCTAGTGGATAGAGCGGGAGGTAGCCTAGTGGATACAGCGGGAGGTTGTCTAGTGGATAGAGCGGGAGGTAGCCTAGTGGATAGAGCGGGAGGTTGTCTAGTGGATAGAGCGGGAGGTTGTCTAGTGGATAGAGCGGGAGGTAGCCTAGTGGATAGAGCGGGAGGTTGCCTAGTGGATAGAGCGGGAGGTTGTCTAGTGGATAGAGCGGGAGGTTGTCTAGTGGATAGAGCGGGAGGTTGTCTAGTGGATAGAGCGGGAGGTTGTCTAGTGGATAGAGCGGGAGGTAGCCTAGTGGATAGAGCGGAGGTTGTCTAGTGGATAGAGCGGGAGGTTGTCTAGTGGATAGAGCGGGAGGTTGTCTAGTGGATAGAGCGGGAGGTTGTCTAGTGGATAGAGCGGGAGGTTGCCTAGTGGATAGAGCGGGAGGTTGCCTAGTGGATAGAGCGGGAGGTTGTCTAGTGGATAGAGCGGGAGGTTGTCTAGTGGATAGAGCGGGAGGTTGTCTAGTGGATAGAGCGGGAGGTTGTCTAGTGGATAGAGCGGGAGGTTGTCTAGTGGATAGAGCGGGAGTTTGTCTAGTGGATAGAGCGGGAGGTTGTCTAGTGGATAGAGCGGGAGGTTGTCTAGTGGATAGAGCGGGAGGTTGTCTAGTGGATAGAGCGGGAGGTAGTCTAGTGGATAGAGCGGGAGGTAGCCTAGTGGATAGAGCGGGAGGTTGTCTAGTGGATAGAGCGGGAGGTTGTCTAGTGGATAGAGCGGGAGGTTGTCTAGTGGATAGAGTGGGAGGTTGTCTAGTGGATAGAGCGGGAGGTTGTCTAGTGGATAGAGCGGCAGGTTGTCTAGTGGATAGAGCGGGAGGTAGTCTAGTGGATAGAGCGGAGGTAGCCTAGTGGATAGAGCGGGAGGTAGCCTAGTGGATAGAGCGGAGGTTGTCTAGTGGATAGAGCGGGAGGTAGCCTAGTGGATAGAGCGGGAGGTTGTCTAGTGGATAGAGCGGGAGGTAGCGGGAGGTTGTCTAGTGGATAGAGCGGGAGGTAGACTAGTGGATAGAGCGGGAGGTAGCCTAGTGGATAGAGCGGGAGGTAGTATAGTGGATAGAGCGGGAGGTTGTCTAGTGGATAGAGCGGGAGTTTGTCTAGTGGATAGAGCGGCAGGTTGTCTAGTGGATAGAGCGGGAGGTAGTCTAGTGGATAGAGCGGGAGGTTGTCTAGTGGATAGAGCGGGAGGTTGTCTAGTGGATAGAGCGGGAGGTAGCCTAGTGGATAGAGCGGAGGTAGCCTAGTGGATACAGCGGGAGGTTGTCTAGTGGATAGAGCGGGAGGTAGCCTAGTGGATAGAGCGGGAGGTTGTCTAGTGGATAGAGCGGGAGGTTGTCTAGTGGATAGAGCGGGAGGTAGCCTAGTGGATGAGCGGGAGGTTGCCTAGTGGATAGAGCGGGAGGATGTCTAGTGGATAGAGCGGGAGGTAGCCTAGTGGATAGAGCGGGAGGTTGTCTAGTGGATAGAGCGGGAGGTTGTCTAGTGGATAGAGCGGGAGGTAGCCTAGTGGATAGAGCGGGAGGTTGTCTAGTGGATAGAGCGGGAGGTTGTCTAGTGGATAGAGCGGGAGGTTGTCTAGTGGATAGAGCGGGAAGTTGTCTAGTGGATAGAGCGGGAGGTTGCCTAGTGGATAGAGCGGGAGGTTGCCTAGTGGATAGAGCGGGAGGTTGTCTAGTGGATAGAGCGGGAGGTTGTCTAGTGGATAGAGCGGGAGGTTGTCTAGTGGATAGAGCGGGAGGTTGTCTAGTGGATAGAGCGGGGAGGTAGTCTAGTGGATAGAGCGGGAGGTTGTCTAGTGGATAGAGCGGGAGGTTGTCTAGTGGATAGAGCGGGAGGTTGTCTAGTGGATAGAGCGGGAGGTTGTCTAGTGGATAGAGCGGGAGGTAGTCTAGTGGATAGAGCGGGAGGTAGCCTAGTGGATAGAGCGGGAGGTTGTCTAGTGGATAGAGCGGGAGGTAGCCTAGTGGATAGAGCGGGAGGTTGCCTAGTGGATAGAGCGGGAGGTTGTCTAGTGGATAGAGCGGGAGGTTGTCTAGTGGATAGAGCGGGAGGTTGTCTAGTGGATAGAGCGGGAGGTTGTCTAGTGGATAGAGCGGGAGTTTGTCTAGTGGATAGAGCGGGAGGTTGTCTAGTGGATAGAGCGGGAGGTTGTCTAGTGGATAGAGCGGGAGGTTGTCTAGTGGATAGAGCGGGAGGTAGTCTAGTGGATAGAGCGGGAGGTAGCCTAGTGGATAGAGCGGAGGTTGTCTAGTGGATAGAGCGGAGGTAGCCTAGTGGATAGAGAAGGGAGGTTGTCTAGTGGATAGAGCGGGAGGTTGTCTAGTGGATAGAGCGGGAGGTTGTCTAGTGGATAGAGCGGGAGGTTGTCTAGTGGATAGAGCGGGAGGTTGTCTAGTGGATAGAGCGGGAGGTTGTCTAGTGGATAGAGCGGGAGGTAGCCTAGTGGATAGAGCGGGAGGTTGTCTAGTGGATAGAGCGGGAGGTTGTCTAGTGGATAGAGCGGGAGGTAGCCTAGTGGATAGAGCGGAGGTTGTCTAGTGGATAGAGCGGGGAGGTAGTCTAGTGGATAGAGCGGGAGGTAGTCTAGTGGATAGAGCGGGAGGTAGCCTAGTGGATAGAGCGGGAGGTAGTCTAGTGGATAGAGCGGGAGGTTGTCTAGTGGATAGAGTGGGAGGTTGCCTAGTGGATAGAGTGGGAGGTTGTCTAGTGGATAGAGCGGGAGGTTGTCTAGTGGATAGAGCGGGAGGTTGTCTAGTGGATAGAGCGGCAGGTTGTCTAGTGGATAGAGCGGAAGTAGTCTAGTGGATAGAGCGGGGAGGTAGCCTAGTGGATAGAGCGGAGGTAGCCTAGTGGATACAGCGGGAGGTTGTCTAGTGGATAGAGCGGGAGGTAGCCTAGTGGATAGAGCGGGAGGTTGTCTAGTGGATAGAGCGGGAGGTTGTCTAGTGGATAGAGCGGGAGGTTGTCTAGTGGATAGAGCGGGAGGTTGTCTAGTGGATAGATTGGGAGGTAGCCTAGTGGATAGAGCGGAGGTAGCCTAGTGGATAGAGCGGAGGTTATCTAGTGGATAGAGCGGGAGGTTGTCTAGTGGATAGAGCGGGAGGGAGCGGGAGGTTGTCTAGTGGATAGAGCGGGAGGTAGACTAGTGGATAGAGCGGGAGGTAGCCTAGTGGATAGAGCGGGAGGTAGTCTAGTGGATAGAGCGGGAGGTTGTCTAGTGGATAGAGCGGGAGGTTGTCTAGTGGATAGAGCGGGAGGTTGTCTAGTGGATAGAGCGGGAGGTTGTCTAGTGGATAGAGCGGGAGGTTGTCTAGTGGATAGAGCGGGAGGTAGCCTAGTGGATAGAGCGGAGGTTGTCTAGTGGATAGAGCGGGAGGTTGTCTAGTGGATAGAGCTAGTGGAGGTTGTCTAGTGGATAGAGCGGGAGGTAGCCTAGTGGATAGACTTTGCTAGGGAGGTAGCCTAGTGGATAGAGCGGGGAGGTTGCCTAGTGGATAGAGCGGGAGGTTGTCTAGTGGATAGAGCTAGTGGATAGGGCGGAGGTAGCCTAGTGGATAGAGCGGGAGGTTGTCTAGTGGATAGAGCGGAGGTTGTCTAGTGGATAGAGCGGGAGTTAGTCTAGTGGATAGAGCGGGAGGTTGTCTAGTGGATAGAGCGGGAGGTAGCCTAGTGGATAGAGCGGGAGGTAGTCTAGTGGATAGAGCGGAGGTAGTCTAGTGGATAGAGCGGGAGGTAGCCTAGTGGATAGAGCGGGAGGTTGTCTAGTGGATAGAGCGGAGGTTGTCTAGTGGATAGAGCGGGAGGTTGTCTAGTGGATAGAGCGGAGGTTGTCTAGTGGATAGAGCGGGAGGTAGTCTAGTGGATAGAGCGGGAGGTTGTCTAGTGGATAGAGCGGGAGGTTGTCTAGTGGATAGAGCGGGAGGTTGCCTAGTGGATAGAGCGGGAGGTAGTCTAGTGGATAGAGCGGGAGGTTGTCTAGTGGATAGAGCGGGAGGTAGCCTAGTGGATAGAGCGGGAGGTTGTCTAGTGGATAGAGCGGGAGGTTGTCTAGTGGATAGAGCGGAGGTTGTCTAGTGGATAGAGCGGGAGGTTGTCTAGTGGATAGAGCGGGAGGTTGTCTAGTGGATAGAGCGGGAGGTTGTCTAGTGGATAGAGCGGGAGGTTGTCTAGTGGATAGAGCGGGAGGTTGTCTAGTGGATAGAGCGGGAGGTTGTCTAGTGGATAGAGCGGAGGTTGTCTAGTGGATAGAGCGGAGGTTGTCTAGTGGATAGAGCGGGAGGTTGTCTAGTGGATAGAGCGGGAGGTTGTCTAGTGGATAGAGCGGGAGGTTGTCTAGTGGATAGAGCGGAGGTTGTCTAGTGGATAGAGCGGAGGTAGCCTAGTGGATAGAGCGGAGGTTGTCTAGTGGATAGAGCGGGAGGTTGTCTAGTGGATAGAGCGGGAGGTTGTCTAGTGGATAGAGCGGGAGGTTGTCTAGTGGATAGAGCGGAGGTTGTCTAGTGGATAGAGCGGGAGGTTGTCTAGTGGATAGAGCGGGAGGTAGCCTAGTGGATAGAGCGGGAGGTTGTCTAGTGGATAGAGCGGGAGGTTGTCTAGTGGATAGAGCGGGAGGTTGTCTAGTGGATAGAGCGGGAGGTTGTCTAGTGGATAGAGCGGAGGTTGTCTAGTGGATAGAGCGGGAGGTTGTCTAGTGGATAGAGCGGAGGTTGTCTAGTGGATAGAGCGGGAGGTAG
>NW_027008618.1:82500-84788 GCF_036934945.1 Oncorhynchus masou masou
CACACACACACACACACACACACACACACACACACACACACACACACACACACACACACACACACACACACACACACACACACACACACACACACACACACACACCTTTCCCTTTTTTTTCCCCGCACCATTGGTTAGAGCCTGTAAGTAAGCATTTCACCCCGCACCATTGGTTAGAGCCTGTAAGTAAGCATTTCACTGTAAAGTCTACCTACAACTGTGGTATTCAGCGCACGTGACAAATAAACTTTGATTTGATTTGAAAATGACTTAATAAGGACAACAAAGTCAAGGTACTGGAGTGGCCATCACAAAGCCCTGACCTTTGTGGCGTAGCAGTCAGACGTCTTTGTCTTTGTCTTGTCTCGTCCCCTTCTTCGCATTCTTTTAAATATTTTTACTAAACGTCAACTTCTAAATATTCTCCTGCAAACCCGCCTCACCAAATGTGGATATGTTTTTTTTTCTAAAGTATTTCTATTTACCTCCGAACTGAATACCTAGCTACCAGCTATCAGTCAGCTAACCACTGTTAGCGGTCATCAGCTAACCTTTAGTTCGGAAAGCTCTCGCCAGTTCGTACAACATGTTTCAAACCAGAGCGGACGGACCTATTTTTCTCTCCATATCCCCGGATTCCTCCTGCAAACTCTGAACCCTTTCATCTGGATCATGGCAGCTTAGCTAACCGCAACCCGGGTTGACTACTCCTGGCTAACATTTCTGTCCCAGAGCAAGCACCAACTAGCCTGGGGCTAGCTCATGCCAGACCCATCTCCCGGGGAGGGCTCCTGGGGCTACTCCTGAAGCTTCCACCGGATACAATATCCGGACCCTTTCTACTGCCGGTACAGGGCACAGAACCCCGCCGGTCCTTCACGACTGGAATACCGACATAACCTGCCTGAGGATCCCAACAGACCTCAGGCGCGACGTCCCTGAAGGCCCATTCTGCTAACCACGGCCTGCTAGCTATCTAAAGCATATTGGACTGTTAGTTGATCCACTGGCCAGTTTCCTGACCACTATACCCATTTTGGACCACTCTGCTACTTGGAACCCTACTAATTCCATGACTGGTCTATCGACGTCACCGCACGAGGAGGCAAAACAGACTTTTCCCCATTCGCGACGTCCCTCTAAGGCCCTTATGCTAGCTTGCTAGCCCCAGGCCTGCTAACTGCTGGCTTGCTAGCCCTGGTCTGCTAACTGCTGGCTTGCTAGCCCCGGTCTGCTAACTGTCTGAATAGTCTGCAGAGTTCTGTCTTACTAACCAGGTCTGGCAGTTAGGAAAGGTTAGGAAAGGTAAGGCTAGCTTTTTCAAACACAAATTTGCATCCTGTAGTACAAACACAAAAATGTTCTGGGACACCGTAAAGTCCATGGAGAATAAGAGCACCTCCACCCAGCTGCCCACTGCACTGAGGCTAGAAACACTGTCCCTGCCGATAAATCCACAATAATTGAGAATTTCAGTAAGCATTGTTCAACGGCTGGCCATGCTTTCAACCTGGTTACCCCTACCCTGGTCAACAGCCCTGAGCTCCCCACAGCAACTCGCCCAAACCTCCCCCACTTCTCTTTCACCCAAATCCAGATAGCTGATGTTCTGAAAGAGCTGCAAAATCTGGACCCCTATAAACCAGCCGGACTAGACAATCTGGACCTTCTCTTCTAAAATTATCTGCCAAAATTATTGCAACCCCTATTACTAGCCTGTTCAACCTCTCTTTCGTAACGTCTGAGATTCCCCTAGATTGAAAGTTGCCGCGGTCATCCCCCTCTTCAAAGGGGGAGACACTCTAGAAACAAACTGCTACAGACCTATATCTATTATACCCTGCCTTTCTAAGGTCTTTGAAAGCCAAGTTAACAAACAGATTACCGACCGTTTTGAATCTCACCTTATCTCACTGCAATCTGGTTTCAGAGCTGGTCATGGGTGCACCTCAGCCACACTCAAGGTCCTAAACGATATCATAACCACCATCGATAAGAGACAATACTGTGCAGGCGTATTCATTGACCTGGCTAAGGCTCGACTCTGTCAATCACCACATTCTTATCTGCACACTCAACAACCTTGTTTTCTCAAATGACTGCCTCGCCTGTTTCACCAACTGCTTCTCTGACAGAGTTCAATGTGTCAAATTGGAGGGCCTGTTGTCCGGACCTCTGGCAGTCTCTATGGGGTTGCCACAGGGTTCAATTCTCAGCCGACTGTCTTCTCTGTATTCATCAATATGTCGCTCTTGCTGCTAGTGATTCTCTGATCCACATCTACGCAG
>NW_027008619.1:0-22500 GCF_036934945.1 Oncorhynchus masou masou
TTCTGACAGTTTAGATAGTTAGAGAGAGAGAGGACTTCTGACAGTTTAGATAGTTAGAGAGAGGACTGACAGTTTAGATAGTTAGAGAGAGAGAGGACTTCTGACAGTTTAGATAGTTAGAGAGAGAGAGGACTTCTGACAGTTTAGATAGTTTAGGACTTCTGACAGTTTAGATAGTTAGAGAGAGAGAGGACTTCTGACAGTTTAGATAGTTAGAGAGAGAGAGGACTTCTGACAGTTTAGATAGTTAGAGAGAGAGGACTTCTGACAGTTTAGATAGGACTTCTGACAGTTTAGATAGTTAGAGAGAGAGAGGACTTCTGACAGTTTAGATAGTTAGAGAGAGAGGACTTCTGACAGTTTAGATAGTTAGAGAGAGAGGACTTCTGACAGTTTAGATAGTTAGAGAGAGAGAGGACTTCTGACAGTTTAGATTTAGATGACAGTTTAGATAGTTAGAGAGAGAGGACTTCTGACAGTTTAGATAGTTAGACTTCTGACAGTTTAGATAGTTAGAGAGAGAGGACTTCTGACAGTTTAGATAGTTAAGAGAGAGGGGACTTCTGACAGTTTAGATAGAGAGGACTTCTGACAGTTTAGATAGTTAGGGGACTTCTGACAGTTTAGATAGTTAGAGAGAGAGGACTTCTGACAGTTTAGATAGTTAGAGAGAGAGGACTTCTGACAGTTTAGATAGTTAGAGAGAGAGGACTTCTGACAGTTTAGATAGTTAGGACTTCTGACAGTTTAGATAGTTAGAGAGAGAGAGGACTTCTGACAGTTTAGATAGTTAGAGAGAGAGAGGACTTCTGACAGTTTAGATAGTTAGAGAGAGAGGACTTCTGACAGTTTAGATAGTTAGAGAGAGAGAGGACTTCTGACAGTTTAGATAGTTAGTTGACAGTTTAGAGTTAGAGAGGACTTCTGACAGTTTAGATAGTTAGAGAGAGAGGACTTCTGACAGTTTAGATAGTTAGAGAGAGAGGACTTCTGACAGTTTAGATAGACTTTAGTTTAGATAGAGAGAGGACTTCTGACAGTTTAGATAGAGAGAGAGAGAGGACTTCTGACAGTTTAGATAGAGAGAGAGAGAGGACTTCTGACAGTTTAGAGAGTTAGAGAGAGAGGACTTCTGACAGTTTAGATAGTTAGAGAGAGAGGACTTCTGACAGTTTAGATAGTTAGAGAGAGAGAGGACTTCTGACAGTTTAGATAGTTAGAGAGAGAGGACTTCTGACAGTTTAGATAGTTAGAGGGACTTCTGACAGTTTAGATAGTTAGAGAGAGAGAGGACTTCTGACAGTTTAGATAGTTAGAGAGGACTTCTGACAGTTTAGATAGTTAGAGAGGACTTCTGACAGTTTAGATAGTTAGAGAGAGGGGACTTCTGACAGTTTAGATAGTTAGAGAGAGGACTTCTGACAGTTTAGATAGTTAGAGAGAGAGGACTTCTGACAGTTTAGATAGTTAGAGAGAGAGGACTTCTGACAGTTTAGATAGTTAGAGAGAGAGAGGACTTCTGACAGTTTAGATAGTTAGAGAGAGAGGACTTCTGACAGTTTAGATAGTTAGAGAGAGAGGACTTGACAGTTTAGATAGTTAGAGAGGGGACTTCTGACAGTTTAGATAGAGAGAGAGAGGACTTCTGACAGTTTAGATAGTTAGAGGACTTCTGACAGTTTAGATAGTTAGGACTTCTGACAGTTTAGATAGTTAGAGAGAGAGGACTTCTGACAGTTTAGATAGTTGACAGTTTAGATAGAGAGAGAGAGGACTTCTGACAGTTTAGATAGTTAGAGAGAGGGGACTTCTGACAGTTTAGATTTAGGACTTCTGACAGTTTAGATAGTTAGAGAGAGAGGACTTCTGACAGTTTAGATAGTTAGAGAGAGAGGGGACTTCTGACAGTTTAGATAGAGAGAGGACTTCTGACAGTTTAGATAGTTAGAGAGAGAGAGGACTTCTGACAGTTTAGATAGTTAGAGAGAGAGAGGACTTCTGACAGTTTAGATAGTTAGACTTCTAGTTTAGATAGTTAGAGAGAGGGGACTTCTGACAGTTTAGATAGTTTAGGATAGTTTAGATAGTTAGAGAGAGAGAGGACTTCTGACAGTTTAGATAGTTAGAGAGACTTCTGACAGAGGACTTCTGACAGTTTAGATAGTTAGAGAGAGAGAGGACTTCTGACAGTTTAGATAGTTAGTTAGAGAGAGGACTTCTGACAGTTTAGATAGTTAGAGAGAGAGAGGACTTCTGACAGTTTAGATAGTTAGAGAGAGAGGGGACTTCTGACAGTTTAGATAGTTAGAGAGAGGACTTCTGACAGTTTAGGACTTCTGACAGTTTAGATAGTTAGAGAGAGAGGACTTCTGACAGTTTAGATAGAGAGAGAGAGGGACTTCTGACAGTTTAGATAGTTAGAGAGAGAGGACTTCTGACAGTTTAGATAGTTAGAGAGAGAGGACTTCTGACAGTTTAGATAGTTAGAGAGAGAGAGGGACTTCTGACAGTTTAGATAGTTAGAGAGAGAGAGAGGACTTCTGACAGTTTAGATAGTTAGAGAGAGAGGACTTCTGACAGTTTAGATAGTTAGAGAGAGAGGACTTCTGACAGTTTAGATAGTTAGAGAGAGAGGACTTCTGACAGTTTAGATAGTTAGAGAGAGAGGACTTCTGACAGTTTAGATAGTTAGAGAGAGAGAGGACTTCTGACAGTTTAGATAGTTAGAGAGAGGACTTCTGACAGTTTAGATAGTTAGAGAGAGAGAGAGGACTTCTGACAGTTTAGATAGTTAGAGAGAGAGAGAGGACTTCTGACAGTTTAGATAGTTAGAGAGAGAGGACTTCTGACAGTTTAGATAGTTAGAGTTTAGAGAGAGGACTTCTGACAGTTTAGATAGACTTCTGACAGTTTAGATAGTTAGAGAGGACTTCTGACAGTTTAGATAGTTAGGACTTCTGACAGTTTAGATAGAGAGAGAGAGGACTTCTGACAGTTTAGATAGTTAGAGAGAGAGAGGACTTCTGACAGTTTAGATAGTTAGAGAGAGACAGAGGGACTTCTGACAGTTTAGATAGTTAGAGAGAGGACTTCTGACAGTTTAGATAGTTAGAGAGAGAGGGGACTTCTGACAGTTTAGATAGTAGAGAGAGAGAGAGGGGACTTCTGACAGTTTAGATAGTTAGAGAGAGAGGACTTCTGACAGTTTAGATAGTTAGTTAGAGAGAGAGGACTTCTGACAGTTTAGATAGTTAGAGAGAGAGGGACTTCTGACAGTTTAGATAGTTAGAGAGAGAGGACTTCTGACAGTTTAGATAGTTAGAGAGAGGACTTCTGACAGTTTAGATAGTTAGAGAGAGAGAGGACTTCTGACAGTTTAGATAGTTAGAGGACTTCTGACAGTTTAGATAGTTTAGAGAGGACTTCTGACAGTTTAGATAGTTAGAGAGAGGGGACTTCTGACAGTTTAGATAGTTAGAGAGAGAGGACATCTGACAGTTTAGATAGTTAGAGAGAGGACTTCTGACAGTTTAGATAGTTAGAGAGAGAGAGGACTTCTGACAGTTTAGATAGAGAGAGAGAGAGAGGACTTCTGACAGTTTAGATAGTTAGAGAGAGAGGACTTCTGACAGTTTAGATAGTTAGAGAGAGAGAGAGGACTTCTGACAGTTTAGATAGTTAGAGAGAGAGAGGACTTCTGACAGTTTAGATAGTTAGAGAGAGAGGACTTCTGACAGTTTAGATAGTTAGAGAGAGAGAGGACTTCTGACAGTTTAGATAGTTAGAGAGAGAGGACTTCTGACAGTTTAGATAGAGAGAGAGAGAGAGGACTTCTGACAGTTTAGATAGTTAGATGACAGTTTAGATAGTTAGAGAGAGGACTTCTGACAGTTTAGATAGTTAGGACTTCTGACAGTTTAGATAGTTAGAGAGAGGACTTCTGACAGTTTAGATAGTTAGAGAGAGAGGACTTCTGACAGTTTAGATAGTTAGAGAGAGAGAGGACTTCTGACAGTTTAGATAGTTAGAGAGAGAGAGGACTTCTGACAGTTTAGATAGTTAGAGAGAGAGGACTTCTGACAGTTTAGATAGTTAGAGAGAGAGAGGACTTCTGACAGTTTAGATAGTTAGAGAGAGAGGACTTCTGACAGTTTAGATAGTTAGAGAGAGAGAGGACTTCTGACAGTTTAGATAGTTAGAGAGAGGACTTCTGACAGTTTAGATAGTTAGAGAGAGAGAGAGGACTTCTGACAGTTTAGATAGTTAGAGAGAGAGGACTTCTGACAGTTTAGATAGTTAGAGAGAGAGAGGACTTCTGACAGTTTAGATAGTTAGAGAGAGAGGACTTCTGACAGTTTAGATAGTTAGAGAGAGAGGACTTCTGACAGTTTAGATAGTTAGAGAGAGAGAGAGGACTTCTGACAGTTTAGATAGTTAGAGAGAGAGAGGACTTCTGACAGTTTAGATAGTTAGAGAGAGAGGACTTCTGACAGTTTAGTTAGAGAGAGTGAGAGGACTTCTGACAGTTTAGATAGTTAGAGAGAGAGGACTTCTGACAGTTTAGATAGTTAGACTTCTGACAGTTTAGATAGAGAGAGAGGACTTCTGACAGTTTAGATAGTTAGAGAGAGAGAGGACTTCTGACAGTTTAGTTAGAGAGAGAGAGGACTTCTGACAGTTTAGATAGTTAGAGAGAGAGGACTTCTGACAGTTTAGATAGTTAGAGAGAGATATTGGACTTCTGACAGTTTAGATAGATAGAGAGAGAGGACTTCTGACAGTTTAGATAGTTAGAGAGAGAGGGACTTCTGACAGTTTAGATAGTTAGAGAGAGAGGGACTTCTGACAGTTTAGATAGTTAGAGAGAGAGAGACTTCTGACAGTTTAGATGACAGTTTAGATAGTTTAGATAGTTAGAGAGAGAGGACTTCTGACTGTTTAGATAGTTAGAGAGAGAGAGGACTTCTGACAGTTTAGATAGTTAGAGAGAGAGGGGACTTCTGACAGTTTAGATAGTTAGAGAGAGGACTTCTGACAGTTTAGATAGTTAGAGAGGACTTCAGTTTGACAGTTTACTTCTGACAGTTTAGATAGTTAGAGAGAGAGAGGACTTCTGACAGTTTAGATAGTTAGAGAGAGGGGACTTCTGACAGTTTAGATAGTTAGAGAGAGAGAGGACTTCTGACAGTTTAGATAGTTAGAGAGAGAGGACTTCTGACAGTTTAGATAGTTAGAGAGAGAGAGGACTTCTGACAGTTTAGATAGTTAGAGAGAGAGAGGACTTCTGACAGTTTAGATAGTTAGAGAGAGAGGACTTCTGACAGTTTAGATAGTTAGAGAGAGAGGACTTCTGACAGTTTAGATAGTTAGAGAGGACTTCTGACAGTTTAGATAGTTTAGACTTCTGACAGTTTAGATAGAGAGAGGACTTCTGACAGTTTAGATAGTTAGAGAGAGAGGACTTCTGACAGTTTAGATAGTTAGAGAGAGAGAGGACTTCTGACAGTTTAGATAGTTAGAGAGAGAGGACTTCTGACAGTTTAGATAGAGAGAGGACTTCTGACAGTTTAGATAGAGAGGACTTCTGACAGTTTAGATAGTTAGAGAGAGAGAGGACTTCTGACAGTTTAGATAGTTAGAGAGAGAGAGGACTTCTGACAGTTTAGATAGTTAGAGAGAGGACTTCTGACAGTTTAGATAGTTAGGACTTCTGACAGTTTAGATAGAGAGGACTTCTGACAGTTTAGATAGTTAGAGAGAGAGAGGACTTCTGACAGTTTAGATAGTTAGAGAGAGAGAGGACTTCTGACAGTTTAGATAGTTAGAGAGAGAGAGAGGACTTCTGACAGTTTAGATAGTTAGAGAGAGAGGGGACTTCTGACAGTTTAGATAGTTAGAGAGAGAGGACTTCTGACAGTTTAGATAGTTAGAGAGAGAGGACTTCTGACAGTTTAGATAGTTAGAGAGAGAGGACTTCTGACAGTTTAGATAGTTAGAGAGAGAGAGGACTTCTGACAGTTTAGATAGTTAGAGAGAGAGAGGACTTCTGACAGTTTAGATAGTTAGAGAGAGAGAGGACTTCTGACAGTTTAGATAGTTAGAGAGAGAGAGGACTTCTGACAGTTTAGATAGTTAGAGAGAGAGGACTTCTGACAGTTTAGATAGTTAGAGAGAGAGGACTTCTGACAGTTTAGATAGTTAGAGAGAGAGGACTTCTGACAGTTTAGATAGTTAGAGAGAGAGGGGACTTCTGACAGTTTAGATAGACAGTTTAGACTTCTGACAGTTTAGATAGTTAGAGAGAGAGGACTTCTGACAGTTTAGATAGTTAGAGAGAGAGGACTTCTGACAGTTTAGATAGTTAGAGAGGGGACTTCTGACAGTTTAGATAGTTAGAGAGAGAGGACTTCTGACAGTTTAGATATAGACTTCTGACAGTTTAGATAGTTAGAGAGGACTTCTGACAGTTTAGATAGTTAGAGAGAGAGAGGACTTCTGACAGTTTAGATAGTTAGAGAGAGAGTTTAGTTAGGACTTCTGACAGTTTAGATAGTTAGAGAGAGGGACTTCTGACAGTTTAGATAGTTTAGATAGTTAGAGAGAGGACTTCTGACAGTTTAGATAGTTAGTTTAGATAGTTAGAGAGGACTTCTGACAGTTTAGATAGTTAGAGAGAGAGAGGACTTCTGACAGTTTAGATAGTTAGAGAGAGAGAGGACTTCTGACAGTTTAGATAGTTAGAGAGAGGGGACTTCTAGTTTAGATAGTTAGAGAGGACTTCTGACAGTTTAGATAGTTAGAGAGAGGACTTCTGACAGTTTAGATAGTTAGAGAGAGAGAGGACTTCTGACAGTTTAGATAGTTAGAGAGAGAGGACTTCTGACAGTTTAGATAGTTAGAGAGAGGACTTCTGACAGTTTAGATAGTTAGAGAGAGAGAGGACTTCTGACAGTTTAGATAGTTTTAGAGAGAGAGAGGACTTCTGACAGTTTAGATAGTTAGGACTTCTGACAGTTTAGATAGTTAGAGAGAGAGGACTTCTGACAGTTTAGATAGTTAGAGAGAGAGAGGACTTCTGACAGTTTAGATAGTTAGAGAGAGAGGACTTCTGACAGTTTAGATAGTTAGAGAGAGAGGACTTCTGACAGTTTAGATAGTTAGAGAGAGAGAGAGGACTTCTGACAGTTTAGATAGTTAGAGAGAGGACTTCTGACAGTTTAGATAGTTAGAGAGAGAGGACTTCTGACAGTTTAGATAGTTAGAGAGAGAGAGAGGACTTCTGACAGTTTAGATAGTTAGAGAGAGAGAGGACTTCTGACAGTTTAGATAGTTAGAGAGAGAGAGGACTTCTGACAGTTTAGATAGTTAGAGAGAGAGGACTTCTGACAGTTTAGTTTAGATAGTTAGAGAGAGAGAGGACTTCTGACAGTTTAGATAGTTAGAGAGAGAGGACTTCTGACAGTTTAGATAGTTTAGATAGAGAGAGGACTTCTGACAGTTTAGATAGTTAGGGGACTTCTGACAGTTTAGATAGTTAGAGAGAGAGAGGACTTCTGACAGTTTAGATAGTTAGATAGTTAGAGAGAGGACTTCTGACAGTTTAGATAGTTAGTTAGAGAGAGAGGACTTCTGACAGTTTAGATAGTTAGATAGTTTAGATAGAGAGAGAGGACTTCTGACAGTTTAGATAGTTTTAGAGAGAGAGAGGACTTCTGACAGTTTAGATAGTTCTGACAGTTTAGATAGTTTAGGATGACAGTTTAGATAGAGAGAGAGGACTTCTGACAGTTTAGATAGTTAGAGAGAGAGGACTTCTGACAGTTTAGATAGTTAGAGATAGAGAGAGAGGACTTCTGACAGTTTAGATAGTTAGAGAGGGGACTTCTGACAGTTTAGATAGTTAGAGAGAGGACTTCTGACAGTTTAGATAGTTAGAGAGAGAGGACTTCTGACAGTTTAGATAGTTAGAGAGAGAGGACTTCTGACAGTTTAGATAGTTTAGACTTCTGACAGTTTAGATAGTTTTAGAGAGAGAGGACTTCTGACAGTTTAGATAGTTAGATAGTTTAGATAGAGAGAGAGGACTTCTGACAGTTTAGATAGTTAGAGAGGACTTCTGACAGTTTAGATAGTTAGAGAGAGAGAGGACTTCTGACAGTTTAGATAGTTTAGATAGTTAGAGAGAGGACTTCTGACAGTTTAGATAGTTAGAGAGAGAGGACTTCTGACAGTTTAGATAGTTAGAGAGAGAGAGAGGACTTCTGACAGTTTAGATAGTTAGAGAGAGGGACTTCTGACAGTTTAGATAGAGAGAGAGGACTTCTGACAGTTTAGATAGTTAGTTTAGATAGTTAGAGAGAGGACTTCTGACAGTTTAGATAGTTAGAGAGAGAGGACTTCTGACAGTTTAGATAGTTAGAGAGAGAGAGGACTTCTGACAGTTTAGGGGACTTCTAGTTTAGATAGAGAGAGAGAGGACTTCTGACAGTTTAGATAGTTAGAGAGAGAGAGAGGGGACTTCTGACAGTTTAGATAGTTAGAGAGAGAGAGAGGAGTTAGAGAGAGAGGACTTCTGACAGTTTAGATAGTTAGAGAGAGAGGACTTCTGACAGTTTAGATAGTTTAGATAGTTAGAGAGAGGACTTCTGACAGTTTAGATAGTTAGAGAGGACTTCTGACAGTTTAGATAGTTAGAGAGAGAGGACTTCTGACAGTTTAGATAGTTAGAGAGAGAGGACTTCTGACAGTTTAGATAGTTAGAGAGAGAGAGGACTTCTGACAGTTTAGATAGTTAGAGAGAGAGAGGACTTCTGACAGTTTAGATAGTTAGAGAGAGAGAGGACTTCTGACAGTTTAGAGAGGATAGTTTAGATAGTTAGAGAGAGGGACTTGACAGTTTAGATAGTTAGAGAGAGGACAGTTTAGATAGTTAGTGAGAGAGAGGACTTCTGACAGTTTAGATAGTTAGAGAGAGAGGACTTCTGACAGTTTAGTTAGAGAGAGTGAGAGGACTTCTGACAGTTTAGATAGTTAGAGAGAGAGAGGGGACTTCTGACAGTTTAGATAGTTAGAGAGAGGGGACTTCTGACAGTTTAGATAGTTACTTCTGACAGTTTAGATAGAGAGAGAGGACTTCTGACAGTTTAGATAGTTAGAGAGAGAGAGGACTTCTGACAGTTTAGATAGTTAGAGAGAGGACTTCTGACAGTTTAGATAGTTAGAGAGGGGACTTCTGACAGTTTAGATAGTTAGAGAGAGAGGGGACTTCTGACTGTTTAGATAGTTAGAGAGAGAGAGAGGACTTCTGACAGTTTAGTTAGAGAGAGAGAGAGGACTTCTGACAGTTTAGATAGAGAGAGAGGAGACAGTTTTAGTTAGAGAGAGAGAGGACTTCTGACAGTTTAGATAGTTAGAGAGAGAGAGGACTTCTGACAGTTTAGATAGTTAGAGAGAGGGGACTTCTGACAGTTTAGATAGTTAGATAGAGAGAGGGACTTCTGACAGTTTAGATAGTTTAGATAGTTTTAGTTTAGAGAGAGAGGACTTCTGACAGTTTAGATAGTTAGAGAGAGAGAGGACTTCTGACAGTTTAGATAGTTAGAGAGAGAGAGGACTTCTGACAGTTTAGATAGTTAGGACTTCTGACAGTTTAGATAGTTAGAGAGAGAGGACTTCTGACAGTTTAGATAGTTAGAGAGAGAGGACTTCTGACAGTTTAGATTTAGATGACAGTTTAGATAGAGAGAGAGAGGACTTCTGACAGTTTAGATAGTTAGAGAGAGGACTTCTGACAGTTTAGATAGTTAGAGAGAGAGAGGACTTCTGACAGTTTAGATAGAGAGAGAGAGAGGACTTCTGACAGTTTAGATAGTTAGAGAGAGAGGATAGTTTAGATAGTTAGAGAGAGAGGACTTCTGACAGTTTAGATAGTTAGATGACAGTTTAGATAGTTAGAGAGAGAGAGGACTTCTGACAGTTTAGATAGTTAGAGAGAGGACTTCTGACAGTTTAGATAGTTAGAGAGAGAGGACTTCTGACAGTTTAGATAGTTAGAGAGAGAGGACTTCTGACAGTTTAGATAGTTAGAGAGAGAGGGACTTCTGACAGTTTAGATAGTTAGATAGTTAGAGAGGGGACTTCTGACAGTTTAGATAGTTAGAGAGGAGAGGACTTCTGACAGTTTAGATAGTTAGAGAGAGAGAGGACTTCTGACAGTTTAGATAGTTAGATAGTTTTAGTTAGAGAGAGAGGACTTCTGACAGTTTAGATAGTTAGACTTCTGACAGTTTAGATAGAGAGAGAGAGGACTTCTGACAGTTTAGATAGTTAGAGAGAGAGAGGACTTCTGACAGTTTAGATAGTTAGAGAGAGGGGACTTCTGACAGTTTAGATAGTTAGATAGAGAGGGGACTTCTGACAGTTTAGATAGTTAGAGAGAGGACTTATGACTGTTTAGATAGTTAGAGAGAGAGAGAGGACTTCTGACAGTTTAGATAGTTAGAGAGAGAGGACTTCTGACAGTTTAGATAGTTAGAGAGAGAGGACTTCTGACAGTTTAGATAGTTAGATAGAGAGAGGACTTCTGACAGTTTAGATAGTTAGAGAGAGAGGGGACTTCTGACAGTTTAGATAGTTAGAGAGGGGACTTCTGACAGTTTAGAGAGAGAGGACTTCTGACAGTTTAGATAGTTAGAGAGAGAGAGGACTTCTGACAGTTTAGATAGTTAGAGAGAGAGAGGACTTCTGACAGTTTAGATAGTTTAGAGTTAGAGAGAGAGGACTTCTGACAGTTTAGATAGTTAGACTTTGACAGTTTAGATAGTTAGAGAGAGAGAGGACTTCTGACAGTTTAGTTTAGATAGTTTAGATAGAGAGAGAGAGGACTTCTGACAGTTTAGATAGTTAGAGGGACTTCTGACAGTTTAGATAGTTTGACAGTTTAGATAGTTAGAGAGGGGACTTCTGACAGTTTAGATAGTTAGAGAGAGAGAGGACTTCTGACAGTTTAGATAGTTAGAGAGAGAGGACTTCTGACAGTTTAGTTTAGATAGTTAGAGAGAGAGAGGACTTCTGACAGTTTAGATAGTTAGACTTTGACAGTTTAGATAGAGAGAGAGAGGACTTCTGACAGTTTAGATAGTTAGAGGAGTCTGACAGTTTAGATAGAGAGAGAGAGGACTTCTGACAGTTTAGATAGTTGACTTCTGAGTTTAGATAGTTAGAGAGAGAGGAGGACTAGATCTGACTTATGAGTTTAGATAGTTAGAGAGAGAGAGGACTTCTGACAGTTTAGATAGTTGACAGTTTAGATAGTTAGAGAGAGAGGACTTCTGACAGTTTAGATAGTTAGAGAGAGAGGACTTCTGACAGTTTAGATAGTTAGAGAGAGAGAGGACTTCTGACAGTTTAGATAGTTAGAGAGAGAGACTTCTGAGTTTAGATAGTTCTGACAGTTTAGATAGTTAGAGAGAGAGGACTTCTGACAGTTTAGATAGTTAGAGAGAGAGAGGACTTCTGACAGTTTAGATAGTTAGAGAGAGAGAGGACTTCTGACAGTTTAGATAGTTAGAGAGAGAGGACTTCTGACAGTTTAGATAGTTAGAGAGAGAGAGAGGACTTCTGACAGTTTAGATAGTTAGAGAGAGAGAGGACTTCTGACAGTTTAGATAGTTAGAGAGAGAGAGGACTTCTGACAATTTAGATAGTTAGAGAGAGAGAGGGGACTTCTGACAGTTTAGATAATTAGAGAGAGAGAGGACTTCTGACAATTTAGATAGTTAGAGAGAGAGAGGACATGGCTCTCAAGAGAAGACAGGCTATGTGCTCACTGCCCACAAAATGAGGTGGAAACTGAGCTGCACTTCCTAACCTCCTGCCCAATGTATGACCATATTAGAGAGACATATTTCCCTCAGATTACACAGATCCACAAAGAATTCGAAAACAAATCCAATTTTGAAAAACTCCCATATCTACTGGGTGAAATTCCACAGTGTGCCATCAGAGCAGCAAGATTTGTGACCTGTTGCCACGAGAAAAGGGCAACCAGTGAGGAACAAACACCATTGTAAATACAACCCACATCTATGCTTATTTATTTTATCTTGTGTCCTTTCAAATTTGTACCTTGTAAAAACACTGTATATATATATATAATATGACATTTTCAATGTCTTTATTGTTTTGAAACTTCTGTATGTGTGATGTCTACTGTTAATTTTTATTGTTTACCTTACTTGCTTTGGCAATGTTAACACATGTTTCCCATGCCAATAAAGCCCCTTGAATTGAATTGAATTGAGAGGACTTCTGACAGTTTAGATAGTTAGAGAGAGAGAGGACTTCTGACAGTTTAGATAGTTAGAGAGAGAGAGGACTTCTGACAGTTTAGATAGTTAGAGAGAGAGAGGACTTCTGACAGTTTAGATAGTTAGAGAGAGGACTTATGACTGTTTAGATATTAATGGGATGTCATATAGCTTTGTGGTGTGAGTGTTTAACAAATCCCTCTTCAAGTTAAGAGAAGAAGACTCTGGAAGTGTCATCATGAGTTGCCTGTCACAGCTGTGGTGTCCTTGTGAATTTGAAGTGAAAGACAGCTGTAACTCACAGTGCTCTCTCAGAGTGTCTGAACAGTAGACCGATTCTCATAATGGATTCACCTCACGGTGAGTCTGATGCTATTGTCGCATTGATGGTGTGTGTGTGTGTGTGTGTGTGTGTGTGTGTGTGTGTGTGTGTGTGTGTGCAACCTTTGGGTCTTGGCAATAAAAGAACATACACATGCAGAACAGCCGTGAGGGATCACCCGTTGAAGAGAGGGAGACAGATTAAATGAGTGACACTCTCCTCATCCTCTCTCTCTCTCTCCCTCTGTCTCTCTCTGTCTCTCTCTTTCTCTCTTTCTCTCCCTCTCTCTCTCTCTCTCCATCTCTCTCTCTCTCTCTCTCTCCCTCTGTCTCTCTCTCTGTCCCTCTCTTTCTCTCTTTCTCTCCCCCTCTCTCTCTCTCTCTCTCTCTCTCTGTCTGTCTTTCTCTCTCTCTCTGTATCTCTCTCTGTCTCTGTCTTTCTCTCTCTCTCTGTCTCTGTCTTTCTCTCTCTCTCTGTCTCTCTCTCTGTCTCTGTATCTCTCTCTCTCTGTATCTCTCTCTGTCTCTGTCTCTCTCTCTGTCTCTCTCTGTCTCTCTTTGTCGCGTTGATGGTGTGTGTGTGTGTGTGTGTGTGTGTGTGTGTGTGTGTGTGTGTGTGTGTGTGTGTGTGTGTGTGTGTGTGTGTGTGTGTGTGTGTGTGTGTGTGTGTGTGTGTGTGTGTGTGAGAGTCTGTGAACATGTGTGTCACTACTGTCTATGTAGGTGAGACATATTGTGTGTGTGAGACTGCATCTTTGTAATGGCCCTTTGTTTCTGTTGAGTTATTAAATAGAAATGCCTTGTAATAGAAATGACACATAGCTGTGGGAGGAAATGGTTTAGAAGGGTTTTGAAGGTCGCGGCTTTATCTGGGTGAGTTATCAGCGGTGATCTATAGGTTTATCTGGGTGAGTTATCAGAGGTGATGGAGGTGATCTATAGGTTAATCTGGGTGAGTTATCAGAGGTGATCTATAGGTTAATCTGGGTGAGTTATCAGAGGTGATCTATAGGTTAATCTGGGTGAGTTATCAGAGGTGATCTATAGGTTTATCTGGGTAAGTTATCAGAGGTGATGGAGGTGATCTATAGGTTAATCTGGGTGAGTTATCAGAATTGCTACTGTATCAGAGGGACAGGTATCAGAGGGACAGATGTCAGTGGGACAGGTGTCAGTGGGACAGGTTTCAGAGGGACAGGTGTCAGTGGGACAGGTATCAGAGGGACAGGTATCAGAGGGACAGGTATCAGAGGGACAGGTGTAAGTGGGACAGGTGTCAGTGGGACAGGTTTCAGAGGGACAGGTATCAGAGGGACAGGTATCAGAGGGACAGGTATCAGAGGGACAGGTGTCAGTGGGACAGGTATCAGAGGGACAGGTGTCAGTGGGACAGGTATCAGAGGGACAGGTGTCAGTGGGACAGGTATCAGAGGGACAGGTATCAGAGGGACAGGTATAGTGTGTTTGAGAGAGAATGAAAATGTCTTTACAAAACAAGAATGTCACCTCTCTACTGTTTAGACATCACTGCGGTTTATGTTACAGGAATGAATCAGACATGATGCGTTATGCTTCAATGTTGTTCGTTGTCATTTTGTTTTTGGGTTATTAAGTGATTCCACAATACAACAATTTGTATATACACCATCTACTGATACAGATACAGTAGCAGTACTAGTCAACCCTGTCTTAAACACCATCTACCAATACAGATACAGTAGCAGTACTAGTCAACCCTGTCTTAAACACCATCTACCAATACAGATACAGTAGCAGTACTAGTCAACCCTGTCTTAAACACCATCTACCAATACAGATACAGTAGCAGTACTAGTCAACCCTGTCTTAAACACCATCTACCAATACAGATACAGTAGCAGTACTAGTCAACCCTGTCTTAAACACCATCTACCAATACAGATACAGTAGCAGTACTAGTCAACCCTGTCTTAAACACCATCTACCAATACAGATACAGTAGCAATACTAGTCAACCCTGTCTTAAACACCATCTACCGATACAGATACAGTAGCAGTACTAGTCAACCCTGTCTTAAACACCATCTACCAATACAGATACAGTAGCAGTACTAGTCAACCCTGTCTTAAACACCATCTACCAATACAGATACAGTAGCAGTACTAGTCAACCCTGTCTTAAACACCATCTACCGATACAGATACAGTAGCAGTGCTAGTCAACCCTGTCTTAAACACCATCTACCGATACAGATACATTAACAGTGCTAGTCAACCCTGTCTTAAACACCATCTACCGATACAGATACAGTAGCAGTACTAGTCAACCCTGTCTTAAACACCATCTACCGATACAGATACAGTAGCAGTACTAGTCAACCCTGTGTTATGCATTGGGCCACAGGTTCTCCTCCAGGTCACATCTTATGTCATCAATACACCTAAAGAGTCTTTTGGCATGCCTGGTCCATCCCTGGCAATCTTCTACAGATATGTCCAGGCATCCAGCATGCATTGCGTCCAGGAGGGACATTTGATCCTGCGGATGGTGGTCGTAAACCTTCCACCTCCACGAGGAAAATTATAGAGAGTAAGGTGGGAGGAAAAGTGACACGATCATGTCATACAATCCAAAATACAAAAGATCCCATACAATTACAAACGTTGGCCGATTTCGCCTCGCTGCAACCCTGTCCTCACCTGACACAGCCCTCCCATAGAGGTCGTCCAGGAATGAAATGAGACGCTCGGTGTTGTACGGCCCAATTAGAGGTTTGTGTGACAGCAATCCAACAGAGGATATTGCTGCACACATTGTGATGTTGTCCCCTCTGGCCTGGGACATCCACTGTGGCTCGTTCCCCAATCACATTCCTTTCCTCTCGCCTCCAAGTTGAAACCAGCCTCATCCACAAAGATGAATATGTGGGGTATTTGCCTGACTTCAATCTCCATGACTCTCTAAAATAAATCCACAAGGCAACGTAAGAGTTAGTCTACTACGGTGGTTTACATTATACCTAAAAAACATTACCATTCCCATTTTACCTGGACATAGTGGTTCCTGAGCTGCTTGACTCGCTCAGAGTTCCTCTCAAAAGGAGACAGTGTAAAACTGGTTCATCCTGACTTGGTGTTGTTTCAGGACTATAGACATAGTTGTTGCCGACACTCTGTCCCGAATCTCTGTGAGTTTTATGCCATTGTTTCTGACGACTATATCAACGATTGCAGTTTCCTGCACAGCGGTGAAAATCCTACCTCTCCCGCCTGTAGGAGGTTACCGTTGGGTCCGAAGCAGAAATACTAAAACAATTACACACCAAGTGGGTTTGGAGGCTTGGCTCAATTTCCTCACAATAGATGAACTGTTGAGCAGACCAGCCTCACTGATAGACCATCATTTATTACAGGATCAGTTATAGTAGCGCTAATCTCATCTGAGACGACAGCTCTTGATCTTCCTCTCAGTCGTCTTCCACCACGCGTACGTCCTCCTCTTCCTCTCCCAGCCACTCCTCTTCCTCTCCCAGCCACTCCTCTCCCTCTCCCAGCCACTCCTCTCCCTCTCCCAGCCACTCCTCTCCCTCTCCCTGCCACTCCTCTCCCTCTCCCAGCCACTCCTCTCCCTCTCCTAGCCACTCCTCTCCCTCTCCCAGCCACTCCTCTCCCTCTCCCTGCCACTCCTCTCCCTCTCCCAGCCACTCCTCTCCCTCTCCTAGCCACTCCTCTCCCTCTCCCAGCCTCTCCCAGCCACTCCTCTCCCTCTCCCAGCCACTCCTCTCACTCTCCCAGCCACTCCTCTCCCTCTCCCAGCCACTCCTCTTCCTCTCCCTGCCACTCCTCTTCCTCTCCCAGATACTCCTCTTCCTCTCCCAGCCACGCCTCTTCCTCTCCCAGCCACGCCTCTTCCTCTCCCAGCCACGCCTCTCCCTCTCCCAGCCACTCCTCTCCCTCTCCCAGGCACTCCTCTCCCTCTCCCAGCCACTCCTCTCCCTCTCCCAGCCACTCCTCTCCCTCTCCCAGCCACTCCTCTCCCTCTCCCAGCCACTCCTCTTCCTCTCCCAGCCACTCCTCTCCCTCTCCCAGCCACTCCTCTCCCTCTCCCAGCCACTCCTCTCCCTCTCCCAGCCACTCCTCTCCCTCTCCCAGCCACTCCTCTCCCTCTCCCAGCCACTCCTCTCCCTCTCCCAGCCACTCCTCTCCCTCTCCCAGCCACTCCTCTCCCTCTCCCAGCCACTCCTCTCCCTCTCCCAGCCACTCCTCTCCCTCTCCCAGCCTCTCCTCTCCCTCTCCCAGCCACGCCTCTTCCTCTCCCAGCCACGCCTCTCCCTCTCCCAGCCACTCCTCTCCCTCTCCCAGCCACGCCTCTCCCTCTCCCAGCCTCTCCCTCTCCCTCTCCCAGCCAATCCTCTCCCTCTCCCAGCCCTCCTCTTCCTCTCCCAGCCACTCCTCTCCCTCTCCCTGCCACTCCTCTTCCTCTCCCAGCCACTCCCTCTCCCTCTCCCAGCCACTCCTCTCCCTCTCCCTGCCCTCCTCTTCCTCTCCCAGCCACTCCCCCTCCCTCTCCCAGCCACTCCTCTCCCTCTCCCAGCCACTCCTCTTCCTCTCCCAGCCACTCCTCTCCCTCTCCCAGCCACTCCTCTTCCTCTCCCAGCCCTCCTCTCCCTGCCACTCCTCTCCTCTCCCAGCCACTCCTCTCCCTCTCCCAGCCACTCCCAGCCACTCCTCTCCCTCTCCCAGCCTCTCCCAGCCACTCCTCTCCCTCTCCCAGCCACTCCCCCCTCCCCTCTCCCAGCCTCTCCCAGCCACTCCCCTCCCTCTCTCAGCCTCTCCCAGCCACTCCTCTCCCTCTCCCAGCCACTCCTCTCCCTCTCCCAGCCTCTCCCAGCCACTCCTCTCCCTCTCCCAGCCACTCCCCTCCCTCTCCCAGCCTCTCCCAGCCACTCCTCTCCCTCTCCCAGCCACTCCTCTCCCTCTCCCAGCCACTCCTCTCCCTCTCCCAGCCACTCCTCTTCCTCTCCCAGCCACTCCTCTCCCTCTCCCAGCCACTCCTCTCCCTCTCCCAGCCACTCCCCTCCCTCTCCCAGCCTCTCCCAGCCACTCCTCTCCCTCTCCCAGCCCTCCTCTCCCTCTCCCAGCCCTCCTCTCCCTCTCCCAGCCACTCCCCTCCCTCTCCCAGCCACTCCTCTCCCTCTCCCAGCCACTCCTCTCCCTCTCCCAGCCACTCCTCTCCCTCTCCCAGCCACTCCTCTCCCTCTCCCAGCCTCTCCCAGCCACTCCTCTCCCTCTCCCAGCCACTCCTCTCCCTCTCCCAGCCACTCCTCTTCCTCTCCCAGCCACTCCTCTCCCTCTCCCAGCCACTCCTCTCCCTCTCCCAGCCACTCCTCTCCCTCTCCCAGCCACTCCTCTCCCTCTCCCAGCCCTCCTCTCCCTCTCCCAGCCACTCCTCTTCCTCTCCCAGCCTCCTCTCCCTCTCCCAGCCACTCCTCTCCCTCTCCCAGCCACTCCTCTCCCTCTCCCAGCCACTCCTCTCCCTCTCCCAGCCACTCCTCTCCCTCTCCCAGCCACTCCTCTCCCAGCCACTCCTCTCCCTCTCCCAGCCACTCCTCTTCCTCTCCCAGCCACTCCTCTCCCTCTCCCAGCCACTCCTCTCCCTCTCCCAGCCACTCCTCTCCCAGCCACTCCTCTCCCTCTCCCAGCCACTCCTCTCCCTCTCCCAGCCTCTCCTCTCCCTCTCCCAGCCTCTCCTCTCCCTCTCCCAGCCACTCCTCTCCCTCTCCCAGCCACTCCTCTCCCTCTCCCAGCCCTCCTCTCCTCTCCCAGCCACTCCTCTCCCTCTCCCAGCCACTCCCTCTCCCTCTCCCAGCCACTCTTCTCCCTCTCCCAGCCACTCCCTCTCCCTCTCCCAGCCTCTCCCAGCCACTCCTCTCCCTCTCCCAGCCACTCCCCTCCCTCTCCCAGCCTCTCCTCTCCCTCTCCCAGCCACTCCTCTCCCTCTCCCAGCCACTCCTCTTCCTCTCCCAGCCCTCCTCTCCCTCTCCCAGCCACTCCTCTTCCTCTCCCAGCCACTCGTCTCCCTCTCCCAGCCACTCCTCTCCCTCTCCCAGCCACTCCTCTCCCTCTCCCAGCCACTCCTCTCCCTCTCCCAGCCACTCCTCTCCCTCTCCCAGCCTCTCCTCTCCCTCTCCCAGCCACGCCTCTTCCTCTCCCAGCCACGCCTCTCCCTCTCCCAGCCACTCCTCTCCCTCTCCCAGCCACGCCTCTCCCTCTCCCAGCCTCTCCTCTCCCTCTCCCAGCCAATCCTCTCCCTCTCCCAGCCACTCCTCTTCCTCTCCCAGCCACTCCTCTCCCTCTCCCTGCCACTCCTCTTCCTCTCCCAGCCACTCCTCTCCCTCTCCCAGCCACTCCTCTCCCTCTCCCTGCCACTCCTCTTCCTCTCCCAGCCACTCCCCTCCCTCTCCCAGCCACTCCTCTCCCTCTCCCAGCCACTCCTCTTCCTCTCCCAGCCACTCCTCTCCCTCTCCCAGCCACTCCTCTTCCTCTCCCAGGCACTCCTCTCCCTGCCACTCCTCTCCCTCTCCCAGCCACTCCTCTCCCTCTCCCAGCCACTCCCCTCCCTCTCCCAGCCTCTCCCAGCCACTCCTCTCCCTCTCCCAGCCACTCCCCTCCCTCTCCCAGCCTCTCCCAGCCACTCCCCTCCCTCTCTCAGCCTCTCCCAGCCACTCCTCTCCCTCTCCCAGCCACTCCTCTCCCTCTCCCAGCCTCTCCCAGCCACTCCTCTCCCTCTCCCAGCCACTCCCCTCCTCTCCCAGCCTCTCCCAGCCACTCCTCTCCCTCTCTCCCAGCCACTCCTCTCCTCTCCCAGCCACTCCTCTCCCTCTCCCAGCCACTCCTCTTCCTCTCCCAGCCACTCCTCTCCCTCTCCCAGCCACTCCTCTCCCTCTCCCAGCCACTCCCCTCCCTCTCCCAGCCTCTCCCAGCCACTCCTCTCCCTCTCCCAGCCACTCCTCTCCCTCTCCCAGCCACTCCTCTCCCTCTCCCAGCCACTCCCCCTCCCTCTCCCAGCCACTCCTCTCCTCTCCCAGCCACTCCTCTCCTCTCCCAGCCACTCCTCTCCCTCTCCCAGCCACTCCTCTCCCTCTCCCAGCCTCTCCCAGCCACTCCTCTCCCTCTCCCAGCCACTCCCTCTCCCTCTCCCAGCCACTCCTCTTCCTCTCCCAGCCACTCCCCTCCCTCTCCCAGCCACTCCTCTCCCTCTCCCAGCCACTCCTCTCCCTCTCCCAGCCACTCCTCTCCCTCTCCCAGCCACTCCTCTCCCTCTCCCAGCCACTCCCTCTCCCTCTCCCAGCCACTCCTCTTCCTCTCCCAGCCACTCCTCTCCCTCTCCCAGCCACTCCTCTCCCTCTCCCAGCCACTCCTCTCCCTCTCCCAGCCACTCCTCTCCCTCTCCCAGCCACTACCTCTCCCTCTCCCAGCCACTCCTCTCCCAGCCACTCCCTCTCCCTCTCCCAGCCACTCCCCTCTTCCTCTCCCAGCCACTCCTCTCCCTCTCCCAGCCACTCCTCTCCCTCTCCCAGCCACTCCTCTCCCTCTCCCAGCCACTCCTCTCCCTCTCCCAGCCACTCTTCTCCCTCTCCCAGCCTCTCCTCTCCCTCTCCCAGCCTCTCCCAGCCACTCCTCTCCCTCTCCCAGCCACTCCCCTCCCTCTCCCTCTCCCTCTTCCTCTCCCAGCCACTCCTCTCCCTCTCCCAGCCACTCCTCTCCCTCCCAGCCACTCCTCCTCTCCCTCTCCCTGCCACTCCTCTTCCTCTTCCTCTCCCAGCCACTCCTCTTCCTCTCCCAGCCACTCCTCTCCCTCTCCCAGCCACGCCTCTTCCTCTCCCAGCCACTCCTCTCCCTCTCCCAGCCACTCCTCTCCCTCTCCCAGCCACTCCTCTTCCTCTCCCAGCCACTCCTCTCCCTCTCCCAGCCACTCCTCTCCCTCTCCCTGCCCTCCTCTTCCTCTCCCAGCCACTCCTCTCCCCTCTCCCAGCCACTCCCTCTCCCTCTCCCAGCCACTCCTCTCCCAGCCTCTCCCAGCCACTCCTCTCCCTCTCCCAGCCACTCCTCTCCCTCTCCCAGCCACTCCCTCTCCCTCTCCCAGCCACTCCTCTCCCTCTCCCAGCCACTCCTCTCCCTCTCCCAGCCACTCCCCTCCCTCTCCCTCTCCCTCTTCCTCTCCCAGCCACTCCTCTCCCTCTCCCAGCCACTCCTCTCCCTCTCCCTGCCACTCCTCTTCCTCTCCCAGCCACTCCTCTCCCTCTCCCAGCCACTCCTCTCCCTCTCCCAGCCACTCCTCTCCCAGCCTCTCCCAGCCACTCCTCTCCCTCTCCCAGCCACTCCTCTCCCTCTCCCAGCCACTCCTCTCCCTCTCCCAGCCACTCCTCTCCCTCTCCCAGCCTCTCCTCTCCCTCTCCCCAGCCACTCCTCTCCCTCTCCCAGCCTCTCTCCTCTCCCAGCCACTCCTCTCCCTCTCCCAGCCACTCCTCTCCCTCTCCCAGCCTCTCCTCTCCCCTCTCCCAGCCTCTCCTCTCCCTCTCCCAGCCACTCCTCTCCCTCTCCCAGCCACTCCTCTCCCTCTCCCAGCCACTCCTCTCCCTCTCCCAGCCCTCCTCTCCCTCTCCCAGCCACTCCTCTCCCTCTCCCAGCCACTCTTCTCCCTCTCCCAGCCACTCCTCTCCCTCTCCCAGCCTCTCCCAGCCACTCCTCTCCTCTCCCAGCCACTCCCCTCCCTCTCCCTCTCCCTCTTCCTCTCCCAGCCACTCCTCTCCCTCTCCCAGCCACTCCTCTCCCTCTCCCAGCCACTCCTCTCCCTCTCCCTGCCACTCCTCTTCCTCTTCCTCTCCCAGCCACTCCTCTTCCTCTCCCAGCCACTCCTCTCCCTCTCCCAGCCACGCCTCTTCCTCTCCCAGCCACTCCTCTCCCTCTCCCAGCCACTCCTCTCCCTCTCCCAGCCACTCCTCTCCCTCTCCCAGCCACTCCTCTCCCTCTCCCAGCCACTCCTCTCCCTCTCCCTGCCACTCCTCTTCCTCTCCCAGCCACTCCTCTCCCTCTCCCAGCCACTCCTCTCCCTCTCCCAGCCACTCCTCTCCCAGCCTCTCCCAGCCACTCCTCTCCCAGCCTCTCCCAGCCACTCCTCTCCCTCTCCCAGCCACTCCTCTCCCTCTCCCAGCCACTCCTCTCCCTCTCCCAGCCCCCCTCTCCCTCTCCCAGCCACTCCCTCTCCCTCTCCCAGCCACTCCCCCTCCCTCTCCCAGCCTCTCCTCTCACTCTCCCAGCCACTCCTCTTCCTCTCCCAGCCACTCCTCTCCCTCTCCCAGCCACTCCCCTCCCTCTCCCAGCCTCTCCTCTCCCTCTCCCAGCCACTCCTCTCCCTCTCCCTGCCACTCCTCTCCCTCTCCCTGCCACTCCCCTCCCTCTCCCAGCCTCTCCTCTCACTCTCCCAGCCACTCCTCTTCCTCTCCCAGCCACTCCTCTCCCTCTCCCAGCCACTCCCCTCCCTCTCCCAGCCTCTCCTCTCCCTCTCCCAGCCACTCCTCTCCCTCTCCCTGCCACTCCTCTCCCTCTCCCTGCCACTCCCCTCCCTCTCCCAGCCTCTCCCAGCCACTCCTCTATCTCTGACTGGGTCCATGTTTACATTACACTACATCATTATTCCTAAGATGTCCCCTTTTGTATAGATGGTAATGAAATTGAAAGACTAACACCTGGGTGTTCATCTACAATGGGAGTCAGATGGGGTTGGTCTTATTGTTTTGACAGTATTTCATTTTTTTGGTTTAGATTTGGAATATATTTTAATACGGTATCACTGTAGAAATGTAGCAAATTGCTGTGTGTTTAATTTTGT
>NW_027008619.1:27500-84588 GCF_036934945.1 Oncorhynchus masou masou
TCCCGGGACACACCCGGGCCCAGGTGTGTCCCGTGTACCTGACGACCCTCCCGGCTCCGCCCAACGGCATCCTAATAAGGAAAACAAGAGCAAAGAGAAAGAAAACGGCAGACGGAGTGGGAGGGGTGTCACCTTTCCAACAAGTCAGTTCGTCAAATTTCTGCCCTGCTTAGAGCTGCACCGGTCCACTGTAAGTGCTGTTATTGTGAAGTAGAAACGTCTAGGAGCAACAACGGCTCAACCGCAAAGTGGCAGGCCACACAAGCTCACAGAACGCAGAGTGCTGAAGCGTGTAGAATGTAATAAAATTCTGTCCTCGGGTTGCAACACTCACTACCGAGTTCCAAACAGCCTCTGGAAGCAACGTCAGCACAAGAACTGTTAGTTGGGAGCTTCATGAAATGGGTTTCCGTGGCCGAGCAGCCGCACACAAGCCTAAGATCACCATGCGCAATGCCAAGCGTTGGCTGGAAGGGTGTAAAGCTCATCGCCATTGGACTCTGGAGCAATTCTCTGGAGTGATCGATCACACTTCACCATCTGGCAGTCCGATTGACGAATCTGGGTGTGGCGGATGTAAGTAGAACGCTACCTGCCACAATGCATAGTGCCAACTGTAAAGTTTGGTGGAGGAGGAATAATGGTGGTGATAGAGGTCAGTGTGGTGGTGATAGAGCTCAGTGTGGTAGTGATAGAGGTCAGTGTGGTGGTGATAGAGGTCAGTGTGGTGGTGATAGAGGTCAGTGTGATAGTGATAGAGATCAGTGTGGTGGTGATAGAGGTCAGTGTAGTAGTGATAGAGGTCAGTGTGATAGTGATAGAGTTCAGTGTGATAGTGATAGAGGTCAGTGTGGTAGTGATAGAGGTCAGTGTGGTAGTGATAGAGGTCAGTGTGGTGGTGATAGAGGTCAGTGTGGTGGTGATAGAGGTCAGTGTGATAGTGATAGAGATCAGTGTGGTGGTGATAGAGGTCAGTGTAGTAGTGATAGAGGTCAGTGTGATAGTGATAGAGTTCAGTGTGATAGTGATAGAGGTCAGTGTGGTAGTGATAGAGGTCAGTGTGATAGAGGTCAGTGTGATAGAGGTCAGTGTGGCAGTGATAGAGGTCAGTGTGGTAGTGATAGAGGTCAGTGTGGTAGTGATAGAGGTCAGTGTGGTGGTGATAGAGGTCAGTGTGGTAGTGATAGAGGTCAGTGTGATAGAGGTCCGTGTGGTAGTGATAGAGGTCAATGTGGTAGTGATAGAGATCAGTGTGGTAGTGATAGAGGTCAGTATTGTGGTGATAGAGGTCAGTGTGATAGAGGTCAGTGTGGTAGTGATAGAGGTAGTGATAGAGGTCAGTGTGGTGGTGATAGAGGTCAGTGTGGTAGTGATAGAGGTAGTGATAGAGGTCAGTGTGGTGGTGATAGAGGTCAGTGTGGTAGTGATAGAGGTCAATGTGATAGAGGTCAGTGTGGCAGTGATAGAGGTCAGTGTGGTAGTGATAGAGGTCAGTGTGGTAGTGATAGAGGTTAGTGTGATAGTGATAGAGGTCAGTGTGATAGTGATAGAGGTCTGTGTTAGTGATAGAGGTCAGTGTGATAGTGATAGAGGTCAGTGTGGTAGTGATAGAGGTCAGTGTGATAGAGGTCAGTGTGATAGAGGTCAGTGTGGCAGGGATAGAGGTCAGTGTGGTAGTGATAGAGGTCAGTGTGGTAGTGATAGAGGTCTGTGTTAGTGATAGAGGTCAGTGTGGTGGTGATAGAGGTCAGTGTGGTAGTGATAGAGGTAGTGATAGAGGTCAGTGTGGTGGTGATAGAGGTCAGTGTGGTAGTGATAGAGGTCAATGTGATAGAGGTCAGTGTGGCAGTGATAGAGGTCAGTGTGGTAGTGATAGAGGTCAATGTGGTAGTGATAGAGATCAGTGTGGTAGTGATAGAGGTCAGTATTGTGGTGATAGAGGTCAGTGTGGTAGTGATAGAGGTCAGTGTGGTAGTGATAGAGGTAGTGATAGAGGTCAGTGTGGTGGTGATAGAGGTCAGTGTGGTAGTGATAGAGGTCAATGTGATAGAGGTCAGTGTGGTAGTGATAGAGGTCAGTGTGGTAGTGATAGAGGTCAGTGTGGTGGTGATATAGGTCAGTGTGGTAGTGATAGAGGTCAGAGTGATAGAGTTCAGTGTGGTAGTGATAGAGGTCAGTGTGGTAGTGATAGAGGTCAGTGTGATAGTGATAGAGGTCAGTGTGATAGTGATAGAGGTCAGTGTGATAGTGATAGAGGTCAGTGTGATAGTGATAGAGGTCAGTGTGGTGGTGATAGAGGTCAGTGTGGTAGTGATAGAGGTCAGTGTGATAGTGATAGAGGTCAGTGTGTTAGTGATAGAGGTCATTGTGATAGTGATAGAGGTCAGTGTGGTAGTTATAGAGGTCAGTGTGGTAGTGATAGAGGTCAGTGTGATAGAGGTCAGTTTGGTAGTGATAGAGGTCAGTGTGATAGTGATAGAGGTCAGTGTGGTAGTGATAGCGGTCAGTGTGATAGTGATAGAGGTCAGTGTGGTAGTGAGAGAGGTCAGTGTGGTGGTGATAGAGGTCAGTGTGGTGGTGATAGAGGTCAGTGTGGTGGTGATAGAGGTCAGTGTGGTAGTGATATAGGTCAGTGTGGTGGTGATAGAGGTCAATGTGATAGAGGTCAGTGTGATAGTGATAGAGGTCAGTGTGATAGTGAGAGAGGTCAGTGTGGTGGTGATAGAGGTCAGTGTGGTGGTGATAGAGGTCAGTGTGGTGGTGATAGAGGTCAGTGTGGTAGTGATATAGGTCAGTGTGGTAGTGATAGAGGTCAGTGTGATAGTGATAGAGGTCAGTGTGATAGTGAAAGAGGTCAGTGTGGTGGTGATAGAGGTCAGTGTGGTAGTGATAGAGGTCAGTGTGGTGGTGATAGAGGTCAGTGTGATAGTGATAGAGGTCAGTGTGGTGGTGATAGAGGTCAGTGTGATAGAGGTCAGTGTGGTGGTGATAGAGGTCAGTGTGGTGGTGATAGAGGTCAGTGTGGTGGTGATAGAGGTCAATGTGATAGAGGTCAGTGTGATAGTGATAGAGGTCAGTGTGGTAGTGATAGAGGTCAGTGTGATAGTGATAGAGGTCAGTGTGGTAGTGATAGTGGTCAGTGTGGTAGTGATAGAGGTCAATGTGATAGAGGTCAGTGTGATAGTGATAGAGGTCAGTGTGGTTGTGATAGAGGTCAGTGTGATAGTGAAAGAGGTCAGTGTGGTGGTGATAGAGGTCAGTGTGGTAGTGATAGAGGTCAGTGTGGTAGTGATAGAGGTCAGTGTGATAGAGGTCAGTGTGGTAGTGATAGAGGTCAGTGTGGTAGTGATAGAGGTCAGTTTGGTAGTGAAAGAGGTCAGTGTGATAGTGATAGAGGTCAGTGTGGTAGTGATAGAGGTCAGTGTGGTAGTGATGGAGGTCAGTGTGGTAGTGATAGAGGTCAGTGTGATAGAGGTCAGTGTGATAGTGAGGTCAGTGTGATAGTGATAGAGGTCAGTGTGGTGGTGATAGAGGTCAGTGTGGTGGTGATAGAGGTCAGTGTGATAGTGATAGAGGTCAGTGTGATAGTGATAGAGGTCAGTGTGATAGTGAAAGAGGTCAGTGTGGTGGTGATAGAGGTCAGTGTGGTAGTGATAGAGGTCAGTGTGATAGTGATAGAGGTCAGTGTGATAGTGAAAGAGGTCAGTGTGGTGGTGATAGAGGTCAGTGTGGTAGTGATAGAGGTCAGTGTGGTGGTGATAGAGGTCAGTGTGATAGTGATAGAGGTCAGTGTGGTGGTGATAGAGGTCAGTGTGGTAGTGATAGAGGTCAGTGTGGTCGTGATAGAGGTCATTGTGATAGAGATCAGTGTGATAGTGATAGAGGTCAGTGTGGTAGTGATAGAGGTCAGTGTGATAGAGGTCAGTGTGGTGGTGATAGAGGTCAGTGTGGTGGTGATAGAGGTCAGTGTGGTGGTGATAGAGGTCAATGTGATAGAGGTCAGTGTGATAGTGATAGAGGTCAGTGTGGTAGTGATAGAGGTCAGTGTGATAGTGATAGAGGTCAGTGTGGTAGTGATAGAGGTCAGTGTGGTAGTGATAGAGGTCAGTGTGATGAGAGGTCAGTGTGTAGTGATAGAGGTCAGTGTGGTAGTGATAGAGGTCAGTGTGGTAGTGATAGAGGTCAGTGGTGATGAGGTCAGTGATGGTAGTGTGATAGAGGTCAGTGTGGTAGTGATAGAGGTAGTGTGATAGAGGTCAGTGTGGTAGTGATAGAGGTCAGTGTGGTAGTGATAGAGGTCAGTGTGTAGTGATGGAGGTCAGTGTGGTAGTGATAGAGGTCAGTGTGGTAGTGATAGAGGTCAGTGTGATAGTGATAGAGGTCAGTGTGGTAGTGATAGAGGTCAGTGTGATAGTGATAGAGGTCAGTGTGGTAGTGATAGAGGTCAGTGTGATAGTGATAGAGTTCAGTGTGGTAGTGATAGAGGTCAGTGTGGTAGTGATAGAGGTCAGTGTGATGATAGTGTGGTGGTGATAGAGGTCAGTGTGGTGGTGATAGAGGTCAGTGTGATAGTGATAGAGGTCAGTGTGGTAGTGATAGAGGTCAGTGTGGTAGTGATAGAGGTCAGTGTGATAGTGAAAGAGGTCAGTGTGGTAGTGATAGAGGTCAGTGTGGTAGTGATAGTGAGGTCAGTGTGGTAGTGATAGAGGTCAGTGTGGTAGTGATGGAGGTCAGTGTGGTAGTGATAGTGAGGTCAGTGTGATGTCATTGTGATAGTGAGGTCAGTGTGGTAGTGATAGAGGTGGTAGTGTCAGTGTGGTAGTGATAGAGGTCAGTGTGGTAGTGATAGAGGTCAGTGTGGTAGTGATAGAGGTCAGTGTGATAGAGGTCAGTGTGGTGGTGATAGAGGTCAGTGTGGTGGTGATAGAGGTCAGTGTGGTAGTGATAGAGGTCAGTGTGATAGAGGTCAGTGTGATAGTGATAGAGGTCAGTGTGGTGGTGATAGAGGTCAGTGTGGTGGTGATAGAGGTAGTGATAGAGGTCAGTGTGGTGGTGAAAGAGGTCAGTGTGGTAGTGATAGAGGTCAATGTGATAGAGGTCAGTGTGGTAGTGATAGAGGTCAGTGTGGTAGTGATAGAGGTCAGTGTGGTGGTGATATAGGTCAGTGTGGTAGTGATAGAGGTCAGAGTGATAGAGTTCAGTGTGGTAGTGATAGAGGTCAGTGTGGTAGTGATAGAGGTCAGTGTGATAGTGATAGAGGTCAGTGTGATAGTGATAGAGGTCAGTGTGATAGTGATAGAGGTCAGTGTGATAGTGATAGAGGTCAGTGTGGTGGTGATAGAGGTCAGTGTGGTAGTGATAGAGGTCAGTGTGATAGTGATAGAGGTCAGTGTGTTAGTGATAGAGGTCATTGTGATAGTGATAGAGGTCAGTGTGGTAGTTATAGAGGTCAGTGTGGTAGTGATAGAGGTCAGTGTGATAGAGGTCAGTTTGGTAGTGATAGAGGTCAGTGTGATAGTGATAGAGGTCAGTGTGGTAGTGATAGCGGTCAGTGTGATAGTGATAGAGGTCAGTGTGGTAGTGAGAGAGGTCAGTGTGGTGGTGATAGAGGTCAGTGTGGTGGTGATAGAGGTCAGTGTGGTGGTGATAGAGGTCAGTGTGGTAGTGATATAGGTCAGTGTGGTGGTGATAGTCAATGTGATAGAGGTCAGTGTGATAGTGATAGAGGTCAGTGTGATAGTGAGAGAGGTCAGTGTGGTGGTGATAGAGGTCAGTGTGGTGGTGATAGAGGTCAGTGTGGTGGTGATAGAGGTCAGTGTGGTAGTGATATAGGTCAGTGTGGTAGTGATAGAGGTCAGTGTGATAGTGATAGAGGTCAGTGTGATAGTGAAAGAGGTCAGTGTGGTGGTGATAGAGGTCAGTGTGGTAGTGATAGAGGTCAGTGTGGTGGTGATAGAGGTCAGTGTGATAGTGATAGAGGTCAGTGTGGTGGTGATAGAGGTCAGTGTGATAGAGGTCAGTGTGGTGGTGATAGAGGTCAGTGTGGTGGTGATAGAGGTCAGTGTGGTGGTGATAGAGGTCAATGTGATAGAGGTCAGTGTGATAGTGATAGAGGTCAGTGTGGTAGTGATAGAGGTCAGTGTGATAGTGATAGAGGTCAGTGTGGTAGTGATAGAGGTCAATGTGATAGAGGTCAGTGTGATAGTGATAGAGGTCAGTGTGGTTGTGATAGAGGTCAGTGTGATAGTGAAAGAGGTCAGTGTGGTGGTGATAGAGGTCAGTGTGGTAGTGATAGAGGTCAGTGTGGTAGTGATAGAGGTCAGTGTGATAGAGGTCAGTGTGGTAGTGATAGAGGTCAGTGTGGTAGTGATAGAGGTCAGTTTGGTAGTGAAAGAGGTCAGTGTGATAGTGATAGAGGTCAGTGTGGTAGTGATAGAGGTCAGTGTGGTAGTGATGGAGGTCAGTGTGGTAGTGATAGAGGTCAGTGTGATAGAGGTCAGTGTGATAGTGAGGTCAGTGTGATAGTGATAGAGGTCAGTGTGGTGGTGATAGAGGTCAGTGTGGTGGTGATAGAGGTCAGTGTGATAGTGATAGAGGTCAGTGTGATAGTGATAGAGGTCAGTGTGATAGTGAAAGAGGTCAGTGTGGTGGTGATAGAGGTCAGTGTGGTAGTGATAGAGGTCAGTGTGATAGTGATAGAGGTCAGTGTGATAGTGAAAGAGGTCAGTGTGGTGGTGATAGAGGTCAGTGTGATAGTGATAGAGGTCAGTGTGGTGGTGATAGAGGTCAGTGTGGTAGTGATAGAGGTCAGTGTGGTCGTGATAGAGGTCAGTGTGATAGAGATCAGTGTGATAGTGATAGAGGTCAGTGTGGTAGTGATAGAGTCAGTGTGATAGAGGTCAGTGTGGTGGTGATAGAGGTCAGTGTGGTGGTGATAGAGGTCAGTGTGGTGGTGATAGAGGTCAATGTGATAGAGGTCAGTGTGATAGTGATAGAGGTCAGTGTGGTAGTGATAGAGGTCAGTGTGATAGTGATAGAGGTCAGTGTGGTAGTGATAGAGGTCAGTGTGGTAGTGATAGAGGTCAATGTGATAGAGGTCAGTGTGATAGTGATAGAGGTCAGTGTGGTAGTGATAGAGGTCAGTGTGATAGTGAAAGAGGTCAGTGTGGTGGTGATAGAGGTCAGTGTGGTAGTGATAGAGGTCAGTGTGGTAGTGATAGAGGTCAGTGTGATAGAGGTCAGTGTGGTAGTGATAGAGGTCAGTGTGGTAGTGATAGAGGTCAGTGTGGTAGTGAAAGAGGTCAGTGTGATAGTGATAGAGGTCAGTGTGGTAGTGATAGAGGTCAGTGTGGTAGTGATGGAGGTCAGTGTGGTAGTGATAGAGGTCAGTGTGATAGAGGTCATTGTGATAGTGAGGTCAGTGTGATAGTGATAGAGGTCAGTGTGGTAGTGATAGAGGTCAGTTTGGTGGTGATAGAGGTCAGTGTGGTAGTGATAGAGGTCAGTGTGATAGTGATAGAGGTCAGTGTGGTAGTGATAGAGGTCAGTGTGATAGTGATAGAGTTCAGTGTGGTAGTGATAGAGGTCAGTGTGGTAGTGATAGAGGTCAGTGTGATAGAGGTCAGTGTGGTGGTGATAGAGGTCAGTGTGGTGGTGATAGAGGTCAGTGTGGTAGTGATAGAGGTCAGTGTGATAGTGATAGAGGTCAGTGTGATAGTGATAGAGGTCAGTGTGATAGTGAAAGAGGTCAGTGTGGTGGTGATAGAGGTCAGTGTGGTAGTGATAGAGGTCAGTGTGATAGTGATAGAGGTCAGTGTGGTAGTGATAGAGGTCAGTGTGGTAGTGATGGAGGTCAGTGTGGTAGTGATAGAGGTCAGTGTGATAGAGGTCATTGTGATAGTGAGGTCAGTGTGATAGTGATAGAGGTCAGTGTGGTAGTGATAGAGGTCAGTGTGGTAGTGATAGAGGTCAGTGTGGTAGTGATAGAGGTCAGTGTGGTAGTGATAGAGGTCAGTGTGATAGAGGTCAGTGTGGTGGTGATAGAGGTCAGTGTGGTGGTGATAGAGGTCAGTGTGGTAGTGATAGAGGTCAGTGTGATAGAGGTCAGTGTGATAGTGATAGAGGTCAGTGTGGTGGTGATAGAGGTCAGTGTGGTGGTGATAGAGGTCAGTGTGATAGTGATAGAGGTCAGTGTGATTGTGAAAGAGGTCAGTGTGGTGGTGATAGAGGTCAGTGTGGTAGTGATAGAGGTCAGTGTGATAGTGATAGAGGTCAGTGTGGTAGTAATAGAGGTCAGTGTGATAGTGATAGAGGTCAGTGTGGTAGTGATAGAGGTCAGTGTGATTGAGGTCAGTGTGGTGGTGATAGAGGTCAGTGTGGTAGTGATAGAGGTCAGTGTGGTGGTGATAGAGGTCAGTGTGGTAGTGATAGAGGTCAGTGTGATAGTGATAGAGGTCATTGTGGTGGTGATAGAGGTCAGTGTGATAGAGGTCAGTGTGATAGTGATAGAGGTCAGTGTGGTGGTGATAGAGGTCAGTGTGATAGAGGTCAGTGTGATAGTGATAGAGGTCAGTGTGATAGAGGTCAGTGTGATAGTGATAGAGGTCAGTGTAGTGGTGATAGAGGTCAGTGTGGTAGTGATAGAGGTCAGTGTGGTAGTGATAGAGGTCAGTGTGGTAGTGATGGAGGTCAGTGTGGTAGTGATAGAGGTCAGTGTGATAGAGGTCATTGTGATAGTGAGGTCAGTGTGATAGTGATAGAGGTCAGTGTGGTAGTGATAGAGGTCAGTTTGGTGGTGATAGACGTCAGTGTAGTAGTGATAGAGGTCAGTGTGATAGTGATAGAGGTCAGTGTGGTAGTGATAGAGGTCAGTGTGATAGTGATAGAGTTCAGTGTGGTAGTGATAGAGGTCAGTGTGGTAGTGATAGAGGTCAGTGTGATAGAGGTCAGTGTGGTGGTGATAGAGGTCAGTGTGGTGGTGATAGAGGTCAGTGTGGTAGTGATAGAGGTCAGTGTGATAGTGATAGAGGTCAGTGTGATAGTGATAGAGGTCAGTGTGATAGTGAAAGAGGTCAGTGTGGTGGTGATAGAGGTCAGTGTGGTAGTGATAGAGGTCAGTGTGATAGTGATAGAGGTCAGTGTGGTAGTGATAGAGGTCAGTGTGGTAGTGATGGAGGTCAGTGTGGTAGTGATAGAGGTCAGTGTGATAGAGGTCATTGTGATAGTGAGGTCAGTGTGATAGTGATAGAGGTCAGTGTGGTAGTGATAGAGGTCAGTGTGGTAGTGATAGAGGTCAGTGTGGTAGTGATAGAGGTCAGTGTGGTAGTGATAGAGGTCAGTGTGATAGAGGTCAGTGTGGTGGTGATAGAGGTCAGTGTGGTGGTGATAGAGGTCAGTGTGGTAGTGATAGAGGTCAGTGTGATAGAGGTCAGTGTGATAGTGATAGAGGTCAGTGTGGTGGTGATAGAGGTCAGTGTGGTGGTGATAGAGGTAGTGATAGAGGTCAGTGTGGTGGTGAAAGAGGTCAGTGTGGTAGTGATAGAGGTCAATGTGATAGAGGTCAGTGTGGTAGTGATAGAGGTCAGTGTGGTAGTGATAGAGGTCAGTGTGGTGGTGATATAGGTCAGTGTGGTAGTGATAGAGGTCAGAGTGATAGAGTTCAGTGTGGTAGTGATAGAGGTCAGTGTGGTAGTGATAGAGGTCAGTGTGATAGTGATAGAGGTCAGTGTGATAGTGATAGAGGTCAGTGTGATAGTGATAGAGGTCAGTGTGATAGTGATAGAGGTCAGTGTGGTGGTGATAGAGGTCAGTGTGGTAGTGATAGAGGTCATTGTGATAGTGATAGAGGTCAGTGTGCTAGTGATAGAGGTCATTGTGATAGTGATAGAGGTCAGTGTGGTAGTTATAGAGGTCAGTGTGGTAGTGATAGAGGTCAGTGTGATAGAGGTCAGTTTGGTAGTGATAGAGGTCAGTGTGATAGTGATAGAGGTCAGTGTGGTAGTGATAGCGGTCAGTGTGATAGTGATAGAGGTCAGTGTGGTAGTGAGAGAGGTCAGTGTGGTGGTGATAGAGGTCAGTGTGGTGGTGATAGAGGTCAGTGTGGTGGTGATAGAGGTCAGTGTGGTAGTGATATAGGTCAGTGTGGTGGTGATAGAGGTCAATGTGATAGAGGTCAGTGTGATAGTGATAGAGGTCAGTGTGATAGTGAGAGAGGTCAGTGTGGTGGTGATAGAGGTCAGTGTGGTGGTGATAGAGGTCAGTGTGGTGGTGATAGAGGTCAGTGTGGTAGTGATATAGGTCAGTGTGGTAGTGATAGAGGTCAGTGTGATAGTGATAGAGGTCAGTGTGATAGTGAAAGAGATCAGTGTGGTGGTGATAGAGGTCAGTGTGGTAGTGATAGAGGTCAGTGTGGTGGTGATAGAGGTCAGTGTGATAGTGATAGAGGTCAGTGTGGTGGTGATAGAGGTCAGTGTGATAGAGGTCAGTGTGGTGGTGATAGAGGTCAGTGTGGTGGTGATAGAGGTCAGTGTGGTGGTGATAGAGGTCAATGTGATAGAGGTCAGTGTGATAGTGATAGAGGTCAGTGTGGTTGTGATAGAGGTCAGTGTGATAGTGAAAGAGGTCAGTGTGGTGGTGATAGAGGTCAGTGTGGTAGTGATAGAGGTCAGTGTGGTAGTGATAGAGGTCAGTGTGATAGAGGTCAGTGTGGTAGTGATAGAGGTCAGTGTGGTAGTGATAGAGGTCAGTTTGGTAGTGAAAGAGGTCAGTGTGATAGTGATAGAGGTCAGTGTGGTAGTGATAGAGGTCAGTGTGGTAGTGATGGAGGTCAGTGTGGTAGTGATAGAGGTCAGTGTGATAGAGGTCAGTGTGATAGTGAGGTCAGTGTGATAGTGATAGAGGTCAGTGTGGTGGTGATAGAGGTCAGTGTGGTGGTGATAGAGGTCAGTGTGATAGTGATAGAGGTCAGTGTGATAGTGATAGAGGTCAGTGTGATAGTGAAAGAGGTCAGTGTGGTGGTGATAGAGGTCAGTGTAGTAGTGATAGAGGTCAGTGTGATAGTGATAGAGGTCAGTGTGATAGTGAAAGAGGTCAGTGTGGTGGTGATAGAGGTCAGTGTGATAGTGATAGAGGTCAGTGTGGTGGTGATAGAGGTCAGTGTGGTAGTGATAGAGGTCAGTGTGGTCGTGATAGAGGTCAGTGTGATAGAGATCAGTGTGATAGTGATAGAGGTCAGTGTGGTAGTGATAGAGGTCAGTGTGATAGAGGTCAGTGTGGTGGTGATAGAGGTCAGTGTGGTGGTGATAGAGGTCAGTGTGGTGGTGATAGAGGTCAATGTGATAGAGGTCAGTGTGATAGTGATAGAGGTCAGTGTGGTAGTGATAGAGGTCAGTGTGATAGTGATAGAGGTCAGTGTGGTAGTGATAGAGGTCAGTGTGGTAGTGATAGAGGTCAATGTGATAGAGGTCAGTGTGATAGTGATAGAGGTCAGTGTGGTAGTGATAGAGGTCAGTGTGATAGTGAAAGAGGTCAGTGTGGTGGTGATAGAGGTCAGTGTGGTAGTGATAGAGGTCAGTGTGGTAGTGATAGAGGTCAGTGTGATAGAGGTCAGTGTGGTAGTGATAGAGGTCAGTGTGGTAGTGATAGAGGTCAGTGTGGTAGTGAAAGAGGTCAGTGTGATAGTGATAGAGGTCAGTGTGGTAGTGATAGAGGTCAGTGTGGTAGTGATGGAGGTCAGTGTGGTAGTGATAGAGGTCAGTGTGATAGAGGTCATTGTGATAGTGAGGTCAGTGTGATAGTGATAGAGGTCAGTGTGGTAGTGATAGAGGTCAGTTTGGTGGTGATAGAGGTCAGTGTGGTAGTGATAGAGGTCAGTGTGATAGTGATAGAGGTCAGTGTGGTAGTGATAGAGGTCAGTGTGATAGTGATAGAGTTCAGTGTGGTATTGATAGAGGTCAGTGTGGTAGTGATAGAGGTCAGTGTGATAGAGGTCAGTGTGGTGGTGATAGAGGTCAGTGTGGTGGTGATAGAGGTCAGTGTGGTAGTGATAGAGGTCAGTGTGATAGTGATAGAGGTCAGTGTGATAGTGATAGAGGTCAGTGTGATAGTGAAAGAGGTCAGTGTGGTGGTGATAGAGGTCAGTGTGGTAGTGATAGAGGTCAGTGTGATAGTGATATAGGTCAGTGTGGTAGTGATAGAGGTCAGTGTGGTAGTGATGGAGGTCAGTGTGGTAGTGATAGAGGTCAGTGTGATAGAGGTCATTGTGATAGTGAGGTCAGTGTGATAGTGATAGAGGTCAGTGTGGTAGTGATAGAGGTCAGTGTGGTAGTGATAGAGGTCAGTGTGGTAGTGATAGAGGTCAGTGTGGTAGTGATAGAGGTCAGTGTGATAGAGGTCAGTGTGGTGGTGATAGAGGTCAGTGTGGTGGTGATAGAGGTCAGTGTGGTAGTGATAGAGGTCAGTGTGATAGAGGTCAGTGTGATAGTGATAGAGGTCAGTGTGGTGGTGATAGAGGTCAGTGTGGTGGTGATAGAGGTCAGTGTGATAGTGATAGAGGTCAGTGTGATTGTGAAAGAGGTCAGTGTGGTGGTGATAGAGGTCAGTGTGGTAGTGATAGAGGTCAGTGTGATAGTGATAGAGGTCAGTGTGGTAGTAATAGAGGTCAGTGTGATAGTGATAGAGGTCAGTGTGGTAGTGATAGAGGTCAGTGTGATTGAGGTCAGTGTGGTGGTGATAGAGGTCAGTGTGGTAGTGATAGAGGTCAGTGTGGTGGTGATAGAGGTCAGTGTGGTAGTGATAGAGGTCAGTGTGATAGTGATAGAGGTCATTGTGGTGGTGATAGAGGTCAGTGTGATAGAGGTCAGTGTGATAGTGATAGAGGTCAGTGTGGTGGTGATAGAGGTCAGTGTGATAGAGGTCAGTGTGATAGTGATAGAGGTCAGTGTGATAGAGGTCAGTGTGATAGTGATAGAGGTCAGTGTAGTGGTGATAGAGGTCAGTGTGGTAGTGATAGAGGTCAGTGTGATAGAGGTCAGTGTGGTGTTGATAGAGGTCAGTGTGGTGGTGATAGAGGTCAGTGTGGTGGTGATAGAGGTCAATGTGATAGAGGTCAGTGTGATAGTGATAGAGGTCAGTGTGATAGTGATAGAGGTCAGTGTGATAGAGGTCAGTGTGATAGTGATAGAGGTCAGTGTAGTGGTGATAGAGGTCAGTGTGGTAGTGATAGAGGTCAGTGTGATAGAGGTCAGTGTGGTGTTGATAGAGGTCAGTGTGGTGGTGATAGAGGTCAGTGTGGTAGTGATAGAGGTCAGTGTGATAGAGGTCAGTGTGGTGTTGATAGAGGTCAGTGTGGTGGTGATAGAGGTCAGTGTGATAGAGATCAGTGTGGTGGTGATAGAGGTCAGTGTGGTGGTGATAGAGGTCAGTGTGGTGGTGATAGAGGTCAATGTGATGGAGGTCAGTGTGATAGTGATAGAGGTCAGTGTGGTAGTGATAGAGGTCAGTGTGATAGTGATAGAGGTCAGTGTGATAGTGAGAGAGGTCAGTGTGGTAGTGATAGATGTCAGTGTGGTGGTGATAGAGGTCAGTGTGATAGAGGTCAGTGTGATAGTGAAGTCAGTGTGATAGTGATAGAGGTCAGTGTGGTACTGATGGAGGTTAATGTCCCAAGTGGCTGGTTCGATTCAAAACCGTGATTTTCAGTCCAATAGGATGGCTCACAATTAGTCAGCTTCACCTGAGCCAGTGTAGGCCGTCGTTGTGACGAAGAATTTGTTCCTAACTGACTTGCCTCGTTAAATAAAGGTTAAATAAATAAATAAAAGTTAGTTAAAATGATTACAAAAATAGAGGTCAGTGGTTTTGAATTGATTAAGGAACCCATGAGCTGTTGCCACGGCAGCAGCTCCTCTTCCAGACACATTAAGACATATAAAACAAAAGAATAAACAGTACAGCAAATAATGTAATTTTTACACCACTGCATATCTACAATACAACATGTATAATACCATTAGACAACAATAATACAATGTACGTGTGTGTGTGTGTCTATACCTGTGTGTGTGTGTGTGCGTGTGTCTGTACCTGTGTGTGTGTGTGCGTGTGTCCATACCTGTGTGTGTGTGTGTGTGTGCGTGTGTCCAAACCTGTGTGTGTGTGTGTGTGTGCGTGTGTCCAAACCTGTGTGTGTGTGTGTGTGTGTGCGTGTGTCTGTACTTGTGTGTGTGTGTGCGTGTGTCTATACCTGTGTGTGTGTATGTGTGCGTGTGTCTGTACCTGTGTGTGTGTGTGTGTGTGTGTGTGTGTGTCTGTACCTGTGTGTGTGTGTGTGTGTCTGTACCTGTGTGTGTGTGTGTGTGTGTGTCTGTACCTGTGTGTGTGTGTGTGTGTGTCTGTACCTGTGTGTGTGTGTGTGTGTGTGTCTGTACCTGTGTGTGTGTGTGTGCGTGTGTCTGTACCTGTGTGTGTGTGTGTGTGTGTGTGTGTGTGTGTGCGTGTGTCTATACCTGTGTGTGTGTGTGTGTGTGTCTGTACCTGTGTGTGTGTGTGTGTGTGTGTGTGTGTGTGTGTGTGTGTGTGTGTGTGTGTGTGTGTGTGTGTGTGTGTGTGTGTGTGTGTGTGTGTGTGTCTGTACCTGTGTGTGTGTGTGCGTGTGTCTGTACCTGTGTGTGAGTGTGTGTGTGTCTGTACCTGTGTGTGTGTGTGTGTGCGTGTGTCTGTACCTGTGTGTGAGTGTGTGTGTGTCTGTCCCTGTGTGTGTGTGTGTGTGCGTGTGTCTGTACCTGTGTGTGTGTGTGTGCGTGTGTCTGTACCTGTGTGTGTGTGTGTGTGTGTCTGTACCTGTGTGTGTGTGTGTGTGTGTGTCTGTACCTCTGTGTGTGTGTGTGTGTGTGTGTGTGTGTGTGTGTGTGTGTGTGTGTGTGTGTGTGTGTGTGTGTGTGTGTGTGTGTGTGTGTGTGTGTGTGTGTGTGTGTGTGTGTGTGTGTGTGTGTCTGTACCTGTGTGTGTGTGTGTGTCTCTTCACAGTCCCCGCTGTTCCATAAGGTATATTTTTATCCGTAAAAAAAAAACTCTGATTAAACTGCTGCATCAGTTACCTGATGTGGAATAGAGTTCCATGTAGTCATGGTTCTATGTAGTACTGTGGAATAGAGTTCCATGGAGTCATGGCTCTATGTAGTACTGTGGAATAGAGTTCCATGGAGTCATGGCTCTATGTAGTACTGTGGAATAGAGTTCCATGTAGTCATGGCTCTATGTAGTACTGTGGAATAGAGTTCCATGTAGTCATGGCTCTATGTAGTACTGTGGAATAGAGTTCCATGTAGTCATGGCTCTATAGTACTGTGGAATAGAGTTCCATGTAGTCATGGCTCTATGTAGTACTGTGGAATAGAGTTCCATGTAGTCATGGCTCTATGTAGTACTGTGGAATAGAGTTCCATGTAGTCATGGCTCTATGTAGTACTGTGGAATAGAGTTCCATGTAGTCATGACTCTATGTAGTACTGTGGAATAGAGTTCCATGCAGTCATGGCTCTATGTAGTACTGTGGAATAGAGTTCCATGCAGTCATGACTCTATGTGGTACTGTGGAATAGAGTTCCATGTAGTCATGGTTCTATGTAGTACTGTGGAATAGAGTTCCATGTAGTCATGGCTCTATGTAGTACTGTGGAATAGAGTTCATGTAGTCATGGCTCTATGTAGTACTGTGGAATAGAGTTCCATGTAGTCATGGTTCTATGTAGTACTGTGGAATAGAGTTCCATGTAGTCATGACTCTATGTAGTACTGTGGAATAGAGTTCCATGTAGTCATGGCTCTATGTAGTACTGTGGAATAGATTTCCATGTAGTCATGTCTCTATGTAGTACTGTGGAATAGAGTTCCATGTAGTCATGGCTCTATGTAGTACTGTGGAATAGAGTTCCATGTAGTCATGGCTCTATGTAGTACTGTGGAATAGAGTTCCATGTAGTCATGGCTCTATGTAGTACTGTGGAATAGAGTTCCATGTAGTCATGGTTCTATGTAGTACTGTGGAATAGAGTTCCATGTAGTCATGGCTCTATGTAGTACTGTGGAATAGAGTTCCATGTAGTCATGACTCTATGTAGTACTGTGGAATAGAGTTCCATGTAGTCATGACTCTATGTAGTACTGTGGAATAGAGTTCCATGTAGTCATGGCTCTATGTAGTACTGTGGAATAGAGTTCCATGTAGTCATGTCTCTATGTAGTACTGTGGAATAGAGTTCCATGTAGTCATGGCTCTATGTAGTACTGTGGAATAGAGTTCCATGTAGTCATGGCTCTATGTAGTACTGTGGAATAGAGTTCCATGTAGTCATGGCTCTATGTAGTACTGTGGAATAGAGTTCCATGTAGTCATGGCTCTATGTGGTACTGTGGAATAGAGTTCCATGTAGTCATCGCTCTATGTAGTACTGTGGAATAGAGTTCCATGTAGTCATGGCTCTATGTAGTACTGTGGAATAGAGTTCCATGTAGTCATGTCTCTATGTAGTACTGTGGAATAGAGTTCCATGTAGTCATGGCTCTATGTGGTACTGTGGAATAGAGTTCCATGTAGTCATGGCTCTATGTAGTACTGTGGAATAGAGTTCCATGTAATCATGGCTCTATGTAGTACTGTGGAATAGAGTTCCATGTAGTCATGGCTCTATGTAGTACTGTGGAATAGAGTTCCATGTAGTCATGGCTCTATGTAGTACTGTGGAATAGAGTTCCATGTAGTCATGACTCTATGTAGTACTGTGGAATAGAGTTCCATGTAGTCATGGCTCTATGTAGTACTGTGGAATAGAGTTCCATGTAGTCATGGTTCTATGTGGTACTGTGGAATAGAGTTCCATGTAGTCCTGGCTCTATGTAGTACTGTGGAATATAGTTCCATGTAGTGATGGCTCTATGTAGTACTGTGGAATAGAGTTCCATGTAGTCATGGTTCTATGTGGTACTGTGGAATAGAGTTCCATGTAGTCCTGGCTCTATGTAGTACTGTGTACCTCCCATAGTCTGTTCTGGACTTGGGCACTGTGAAAAGACCTCTGGTGGCATGTCTTGTGGGGTATGGATGGGTGTCTGAGCTGTGTGCCAGTAGTTTAAACAGACAGCTCGGTACATTCAGTTTGTCAACACTTCTTACAAAAACAAGTCGTGATGAAGTCAGTCTCTCTTCCACTTTTATGCCAGGTGAGATTCACGTGCATGCTATTAATGTCAGCTCCTCGTGTACTTTTAAGGAAGGGAGGGAAAGAGGGGGAGGGAGGGAGGGAGGGAGAGAGAGAGAAAGAGAGAGAGAGGGTGGGTGGGTAGGAGGGAGAGAGAGGAAGGGAGAGACAGAATGAGAGGGAGGGAGAGAGTGAGAGAGAGGTGGAGGGAGAGAGAGGGGGAGGGAGAGAATGGGAGAGAGAGAGGGAGAGAGAGGGTTTGAGAGAGTTATGGAGGGAAGGGAGTGACAGAATGAGAAGGAGAGAGAGGTGGAGGGAAAGAGAAGTGGAGGGAGAGAGAAATGAGGGGGAGAGTGAGAGAGAGAGAGGGGGGGTGCGAGAGAGAGGGGGAGAGAGAGAGAGAGAGAGAGAGCAGGAGAGAGAGAATGGGAGAGAGAGGTGGAGGGAGAGAGAGGGGGAGGGAGAGAGAGGGGAGGAGGAAAATGGGTGAGAGAGGGGGAGATAGAGAGGGGGGAGAGAGAGAGAGGGAGAGAGAGAGATAGAAAGGTGGAAGAGAGGGGGAGGGAGAGAGAGAGGGGGAGGGAGAGAGAGGGATAAATCAAAGAGATAGATGGAGACTGCCATCATTAAACTCAAGGTGGTACACAGAAAAATGTATAGTGTATGTGTGTGTGTGTGTGTATGTGTGTGTGTGTGTGTGTGTGTGTGTTTATGTGTGTGTGTGTTTATGTGTGTGTGTGTGTGTGTGTGTGTGTGTGTGTGTGTGTGTGTGTGTGTGTGTGTGTGTGTGTGTGTGTGTGTGTGTGTGTGTGTGTGTGTGTGTGTGTGTGTGTGTGTGTGTTTGTTTGAGAGGTAACATTTCTTTTGGAAAGGGAGAGAGAGAGAAAAATATAAGTCCAAGAAGAAAGTGTGATGGCTCTTATAAAAATGTGTGTGATGGAGAGAGAGACACTACATCTGCTTGTCTGTGTGGCAGTCTTTATCTAGACCAGACATCCCTACAAGAATAGTAAACCAACAAAACATTGGACCAACTGGGGACATTTTGTTAGTCCCCACAAGGACAAATGCTATTTCTAGGGATTTTAGGGTTACGGATAGAATTAGGGTTAGGAGCTAGGGTTAGAATTAGGGTTAGGGTTAGAATTAGCGTTACGAGCTAGGGTTAGAATTAGGGTTAGGGGCTAGGGTTAGAATTAGGGTTAGGAGCTAGGGTTAGAATTAGGGTTAGGGGCTAGGGTTAGAATTAGGGTTAGGAGCTAGGGTTAGAATTAGGGTTAGGAGCTATGGTTAGAATTAGGGTTAGGGGTCGAATTAGGGTTCGAATTAGGGTTAGGGTACTGTCGTAGTCCATCTATGGTCTATTTATACAGAGTAGACTGTTATCTAGAATCGTAGTTCATCTATGGTCTATTTATACAGAGTAGACTGTAATCTAGCATCGTAGTTCATCTATGGTCTATTTATAAATAAATTGGTCATTGACGTCAGTGATCATTCTGTCAGTCTCTGTTGAAGTAGGGGCTGTAAATGACTCCAAAACATGCACTCATTCACACACAGCTCACACAGGCCTGTCAGGTTGAATCTAGATGAATGATCAGCAAACTGGGATTCACGGCTCAGTTGGTAGAGCATGGCACGTTCATAGATAGTAAGATAGTGTGTTCAATTCCCGAGTGTTTTAAATGCATGAAGGTAAGTCACATTGGATTAGTAAAGTGTATGTTAGCTGGTTATATTATACACAGGGTTTCAATGCCAGCATCATTTACGATATGTTGCCTTTCTCAACGTGTCTGATTAACTGTCTCAGTCCCCTTCTACTGTCTCTATCATGGAGGGACACCTGTCTCAGTCCCCTTCTACTGTCTCTATCAGGGAGGGACACCTGTCTCTGTCCCCTTCTACTGTCTCTATCAGGGAGGGACACCGGTCTCTGTCCCCTTCTACTGTCTCTATCAGGGAGGGACACCTGTCTCAGTCCCCTTCTACTGTCTCTATCAGGGAGGGACACCTGTCTCTGTCCCCTTCTACTGTCTCTATCAGGGAGGGACACCTGTCTCAGTCCCCTTCTACTGTCTCAATCAGGGAGGGACACCAATCTCAGTCCCCTTCTACTGTCTCTATCAGGGAGGGACAACTGTCTCAGTCCCCTTCTAGTGTCTCTATCAGGGAGGGACACCGGTCTCAGTCCCCTTCTACTGTCTCTATCAGGGAGGGACACCTGTCTCTGTCCCCTTCTACTGTCTCTATCAGGGAGGGACAACTGTCTCTGTCCCCTTCTACTGTCTCTATCAGGGAGGGACACCTGTCTCTGTCCCCTTCTACTGTCTCTATCAGGGAGGGACAACTGTCTCTGTCCCCTTCTACTGTCTCTATCAGGGAGGGACAACTGTCTCAGTCCCCTTCTACTGTCTCTATCAGGGAGGGACAACTGTCTCAGTCCCCTTCTACTGTCTCTATCAGGGAGGGACAACTGTCTCTGTCCCCTTCTACTGTCTCTATCAGGGAGGGACACCTGTCTCTGTCCCCTTCTACTGTCTCTATCAGGGAGGGACACCTGTCTCGGTCCCCTTCTACTGTCTCTATCAGGGAGGGACAACTGTCTCAGTCCCCTTCTACTGTCTCTATCAGGGAGGGACAACTGTCTCAGTCCCCTTCTACTGTCTCTATCAGGGAGGGACACCAATCTCAGTCCCCTTCTACTGTCTCTATCAGGGAGGGACACCTGTCTCTGTCCCCTTCTACTGTCTCTATCAGGGAGGGACACCTGTCTCAGTCCCCTTCTACTGTCTCTATCAGGGAGGGACACCTGTCTCTGTCCCCTTCTACTGTCTCTATCAGGGAGGGACAACTGTCTCAGTCCCCTTCTACTGTCTCTATCAGGGAGGGACACCTGTCTCAGTCCCCTTCTACTGTCTCTATCAGGGAGGGACACCTGTCTCTGTCCCCTTCTACTGTCTCTATCAGGGAGGGACAACTGTCTCAGTCCCCTTCTACTGTCTCTATCAGGGAGGGACACCTGTCTCTGTCCCCTTCTACTGTCTCTATCAGGGAGGGACAACTGTCTCAGTCCCCTTCTACTGTCTCTATCATGTGGGGACACCGGTCTCAAGTCCCCTTCTACTGTCTCTATCAGGGAGGGACAACTGTCTCAGTCCCCTTCTACTGTCTCTATCAGGGAGGGACAACTGTCTCTGTCCTCTTCTACTGTCTCTATCAGGGAGGGACAACTGTCTCAGTCCCCTTCTACTGTCTCTATCAGGGAGGGACACCTGTCTCTGTCCCCTTCTACTGTCTCTATCAGGGAGGGACAACTGTCTCAGTCCCCTTCTACTGTCTCTATCATGGAGGGACACCTGTCTCTGTCCCCTTCTACTGTCTCTATCATGGAGGGACACCTGTCTCTGTCCCCTTCTACTGTCTCTATCATGGAGGGACACCTGTCTCTGTCCCATTCTACTGTCTCTATCATGGAGGGACACCTGTCTCTGTCCCCTTCTACTGTCTCTATCAGGGAGGGACACCTGTCTCAGTCCCCTTCTACTGTCTCTATCAGGGAGGGACACCTGTCTCTGTCCCCTTCTACTGTCTCTATCAGGGAGGGACACCTGTCTCTGTCCCCTTCTACTGTCTCTATCAGGGAGGGACACCAATCTCAGTCCCCTTCTACTGTCTCTATCAGGGAGGGACAACTGTCTCAGTCCCCTTCTACTGTCTCTATCAGGGAGGGACACCAGTCTCTGTCCCCTTCTACAGTCTCTATCAGGGAGGGACACCTGTCTCTGTCCCCTTCTACAGTCTCTATCAGGGAGGGACACCAATCTCAGTCCCCTTCTACTGTCTCTATCAGGGAGGGACAACTGTCTCTGTCCCCTTCTACTGTCTGTCAGGGAGGGACAACTGTCTCAGTCCCCTTCTACTGTCTCTATCAGGGAGGGACACCTGTCGCAGTCCCCTTCTACTGTCTCTATCAGTGAGGGACAACTGTCTCAGTCCCCTTCTACTGTCTCTATCAGGGAGGGACACCTGTCTCAGTCCCCTTCTACTGTCTGTCAGGGAGGGACAACTGTCTCAGTCCCCTTCTACTGTCTGTCAGGGAGGGACAACTGTCTCAGTCCCCTTCTACTGTCTCTATCAGGGAGGGACAACTGTCTCAGTCCCCTTCTACTGTCTCTATCAGGGAGGGACAACTGTCTCAGTCCCCTTCTACTGTCTCTATCAGGGAGGGACACCTGTCTCAGTCCCCTTCTACTGTCTCTATCAGGGAGGGACAACTGTCTCAGTCCCCTTCTACTAACCCTTTTCTAGCTGTCCCCATAGGAAACCCCTTTAACTGTCCCCATAGGAAAACCCCTTTAACTGTCCCTATAGGAAAACCCTTTAACTGTCCCCATAGGAAGCGCCTTTCTAGCTGTCCCCATAGGAAAACCCTTTAACTGTCCCCATGGGAAAACCCTTTAACTGTCCCCATAGGAAACCCCTTTAACTGTCCCCATAGGAAACCCCTTTAACTGTCCCCATAGGAAAACCCTTTAACTGTCCCCATAGGAAAACCCTTTAACTGTCCCCATAGGAAACCCCTTTCTAGCTGTCCCCATAGGAAACCCCTTTCTAGCTGTCCCATAGGAAAACCCTTTAACTGTCCCCATAGGAAACCCCTTTCTAGCTGTCCCCATAGGAAAACCCCTTTAACTGTCCCCATAGGAAACCCCTTTAACTGTCCCCATAGGAAACCCCTTTCTAGCTGTCCCCAGAGGAAAACCCTTTAACTGTCCCCATAGGAAACCCCTTTAACTGTCCCCATAGGAAACCCCTTTCTAGCTGTCCCCAGAGGAAAACCCTTTAACTGTCCCCATAGGAAAAACCCCTTTAACTGTCCCCATAGGAAAACCCTTTAAATGTCCCCATAGGAAAAACCCCTTTAACTGTCCCCATAGGAAAACCCTTTAACTGTCCCCATAGGAAAGCCCTTTAAATGTCCCCATAGGAAACCCCTTTCTAGCTGTCCCCAGAGGAAAACCCTTTAACTGTCCCTATAGGAAAACCCTTTAACTGTCCCCATAGGAAAACCCCTTTAACTGTCCCCATAGGAAAACCCCTTTAAATGTCCCCATAGGAAAGCCCTTTAAATGTCCCCATAGGAAACCCCTTTCTAGCTGTCCCCATAGGAAAACCCTTTAAATGTCCCCATAGGAAAAACCCCTTTAACTGTCCCCATAGGAAAACCCCCTTTCTAGCTGTCCCCATAGGAAAACCCTTTAACTGTCCCCATGGAAAAACCCTTTAACTGTCCCCATAGGAAAGCCCTTTAAATGTCCCCATAGGAAACCCCTTTAACTGTCCCCATAGGAAAACCCTTTAACTGTCCCCATAGGAAGCCCCTTTCTAGCTGTCCCCATAGGAAAACCCTTTAACTGTCCCCTTGGGAAAACCCTTTAACTGTCCCCATAGGAAACCCCTTTAACTGTCCCCATAGGAAAACCCTTTAACTGTCCCTATAGGAAAAACCTCTTTAACTGTCCCCATAGGAAACCCCTTTAACTGTCCCCATAGGAAACCCCTTTAACTGTCCCCATAGGAAACCCCTTTAACTGTCCCCATTGGAAAACCCTTTAACTGTCCCCATGGGAAAACCCTTTAACTGTCCCCATAGGAAAACCCTTTAACTGTCCCCATAGGAAAACCCTTTAACTGTCCCCATAGGAAACCCCTTTAACTGTCCCTATAGGAAAACCCTTTAACTGTCCCCATAGGAAAACCCTTTCTAGCTGTCCCCAGAGGAAAACCCTTTAACTGTCCATATAGGAAAACCCTTTAACTGTCCCCAGAGGAAAACCCCCTTTCTAGCTGTCCCCATAGGAAAAACCTCTTTAACTGTCCCCATAGGAAACCCCTTTAACTGTCCCCATAGGAAAACCCTTTAACTGTCCCCATAGGAAACCCCTTTAACTGTCCCCATAGGAAAACCCTTTAACTGTCCCCATAGGAAAACCCTTTAACTGTCCCCAGAGGAAAACCCTTTAACTGTCCCCGGAGGGAAACCAAATAAATGTCCCCATAGTAAACCCCTTTAACTGTCCCCATAGGAAAACCCTTTAACTGTCCACCGAGGAAACCCCTTTAACTGTCCCCATAGGAAAACCCTTTAACTGTCCCCATAGGAAAACCCTTTAACTGTCCCCAGAGGAAACCCCTTTAACTGTCCCCATGGGAAAACCCTTTAACTGTCCCCATAGGAAACCCCTTTAACTGTCCCCATAGGAAAACCCTTTAACTGTCCACCGAGGAAACCCCTTTAACTGTCCCCAGAGGAAACCCCTTTAACTGTCCCCAGAGGAAAACCCTTTAACTGTCCCCAGAGGAAACCCCTTTAACTGTCCCCAGAGGAAAACCCTTTAACTGTCCCCATGGGAAAACCCTTTAACTGTCCCCATAGGAAACCCCTTTAACTGTCCCCATAGGAAAACCCTTTAACTGTCCACCGAGGAAACCCCTTTAACTGTCCCCAGAGGAAAACCCTTTAACTGTCCCCAGAGGAAACCCCTTTAACTGTCCCCAGAGGAAAACCCTTTAACTGTCCCCATAGGAAACCCCTTTAACTGTCCCCAGAGGAAACCCCTTTAACTGTCCCCATAGGAAACCCCTTTAACTGTCCCCATGGGAAAACCCTTTAACTGTCCCCATGGGAAAACCCTTTAAATGTCCCCATAGGAAAACCCTTTAAATGTCCCCATAGGGAAACCCCTTTCTAGCTGTCCCCAGAGGAAAACCCTTTAACTGTCCCTATAGGAAAACCCTTTAACTGTCCCCAGAGGAAAACCCTTTAACTGTCCCCAGAGGAAACCCCTTTAACTGTCCCCAGAGGAAAAAAGGTCAGTATTGCAACATTTACTTTTTTATAACTAATCGTTTTTAATCAATGTCTATACTATAACCTATAACTTTTACATTACCCTGTAGTTTACCAGTAAAATGGACTGACTGGGATGTAGATATACTCGGTATACATATCCCAAAATAATTAAATTATCTCACTACAATACATAATGCATCATATAAATAGATAAGATCTTGCTACCATGGAAAGGAAAATACCTGTCTATTTGTGGAAAAATCACCCTGATGAACTCTTTAGTCATATCCCAGTTTACCCTGATGAACTCTTTAGTCATATCCCAGTTTACCCTGATTAACTCTTTAGTCATATCCCAGTTTACCCTGATTAACTCTTTAGTCATATCCCAGTTTACCCTGATTAACTCTTTAGTCATATCCCAGTTTACCCTGATCAACTCTTTAGTCATATCCCAGTTTACCCTGATTAACTCTTTAGTCATATCCCAGTTTACCCTGATTAACTCTTTAGTCATATCCCAGTTTACCCTGATTAACTCTTTAGTTATATCCCAGTTTACCCTGATTAACTCTAGTCATATCCCAGTTTACCCTTATTAACTCTAGTCATATCCCAGTTTACCCTGATTAACTCTAGTCATATCCCAGTTTACCCTGATTAACTCTTTAGTCATATCCCAGAGTACCCTGATTAACTCTTTAGTCATATCCCAGTTTACCCTGATTAACTCTTTAGTCATATCCCAGTTTACCCTGATTAACTCTTTAGTCATATCCCAGTTTACCCTGATTAACTCTTTAGTCATGTCCCAGTTTACCCTGATTAACTCTTTAGTTATATCCCAGTTTACCCTGATGAACTATTTAGTCATTTCCCAGTTTACCCTGATTAACTCTTTAGTCATATCCCAGTTTACCCTGATTAACTCTTTAGTCATGTCCCAGGTTACCATGATTAACTCTTTAGTCATATCACAGTTTACCCTGATGAACTATTTAGTCATATCCCAGTTTACCCTGATTAACTCTTTAGTCATGTCCCAGTTTACCCTGATTAACTCTTTAGTCATATCCCAGTTTACCCTGATTAACTCTTTAGTCATATCCCAGTTTACCCTGATTAACTCTTTAGTTATATCCCAGTTTACCCTGATTAACTCTTTAGTCATGTCCCAGTTTACCCTGATTAGCTCTTTAGTCATATCCCAGTTTACCCTGATTAACTCTTTAGTCATATCCCAGTTTACCCTGATTAGCTCTTTAGTCATATCCCAGTTTACCCTGATTAACTCTTTAGTCATATCCCAGTTTACCCTGATTAACTCTTTAGTCATATCCCAGATTACCCTGATTAACTCTTTAGTCATATCCCAGTTTACCCTGATTAACTCTTTAGTCATATCCCAGTTTACCCTGATTAACTCTTTAGTCATATCCCAGATTACCCTGATTAACTCTTTAGTCATATCCCAGTTTACCCTGATTAACTCTTTAGTCATATCCCAGTTTACCCTGATTAACTCTTTAGTCATATCCCAGTTTGCTTATGGTTTTGTCTACACCTAGCGACCTGTTTTAAAAAAATTATATGAGAAAAAAATATAAAATTTTGTTTGAAATGGCAAGTCAGAGGGCAGAAAATAGGAAATAGTAAAGTATTCGAAGTTTACATTGACTTAGGTTGTCACGCCCTAACCTAAGATAGCCTTTTTTTTCTCTATTTGGTTAGGTCAGGGTGTGATTTGGGTGGGCATTCTAGTTTTCTATTTCTTTGTTGGCCGGGTATGGTTCCCAATCAGAGGCAGCTGTCTATCGTTGTCTCTGATTGGGAATCATACTTAGGCAGCCTTTTTTCCTACCCTAGTTTGTGGGATCTTGTCATTGTATAGTTTCTGTTTAGCACTACAGAGCTTTATGTTAGTTTATATATATATATATATATATATATTTTGTTGTTGTTGATTTAATAAAGTATGATGAACACTTTCCACGCTGCGTTTTGGTCTCACTCATTCAACGACGGAAGTGACATAGGTTGAAGTCATTAAAACTAATTTTTCAACCACTCTTCAAATTTCTTGCCTACTAACCTGATTCAGTTACACCAGCTCTGTCAGGAAGAATGGGCCAAAATTCACCCTAACTTATTGTGGGGAAGCTTGTGGAATTCTACCTGAAACGTTTGACCCAAGTTAAACAATTTAAAGACAATGCTATCAAATGCTAATTGAGTGTATGTAAACAGTCATTATGGCCTCTGCTTACACCCCACCTCCTGAGCCACCAACCCAGACTGCCCCTCCCCCTCAGTAACATCCACAGAAGTCCCATGCAGTCAATCATCTCTAAAATTAAAGCCACCACTTGCTCCCTTGACCCTGTCCCTACATCCCTACGCAAAACATGCTCATCTATCCTGCGTCAGTTTGCCACCACCCTCATCAATAAGTTCCCTGCTGACCAGGGACGTCCCATCACTCTTCAACACAGCTGCAGTTACCCACTTACTGAAGAAACCCAACCTTGACCAATACATTCGATCCAACTACAGGCCCATCTCCAACCTCCCCTTCCAATCAAAAGTACTAGATAAAGTGGTTGCGTACCAGCTGTCTTCCAATCAGCTGTACAAAGGTTTCCAGTATTTTATTTACTGTATTTAATTTTTTTAAATTATACTTACTGTATTATATTTACTGTATTGTAGTTACTGTATTTTAGTTACTGTATTATATCTACTGTATTATATTTACTGTATTATATTTACTGTATTTTATTTACTGTATTATATTTACTGTATTTATAAAAAAGTATTTCATTTACTGTATTTTATTTACTGTATTTTATTTACTGTATTTTCTTTACTATATTATATTTACTGTATTTTATCTACTGTATTATATTTACTGTATTTTATTTACTGTATTATATTTACTGTATTATATTTACTGTATTTTATTTACTGTATTATATCTACTGTATTTTATTTACTGTATTTTATTTACTGTATTTTATTTACTGTATTATATCTACTGTATTATATTTACTGTATTACATTTACTGTATTAAATTTTTATTTTATTTCATTTACTGTATTATATTTACTGTATTATATTATTATATTTACTGTATTATATCTACTGTATTATATTTACTGTATTGTATTTACTGTATTATGTTTACTGTATTTTATTTACTGTATTATATTTACTGTATTGTATTTATTGTATTTACTGTATTTAAAAAAAGTATTATATTTACTGTATTGTATTTACTGTATTGCATTTACTGTATTGTATTTACTGTATTTTATTTACTGTAATGTATGTACTGTATTTTAGTTACTGTATTTTAGTTACTGTATTATATTTACTGTATTATATTTACTGTATTTTAGTTACTGTATTTTAGTTACTGTATTATATTTACTGTACTTTAGTTACTGTATTTATCATTCTTTTTGCTTTGAGACTGCAATGAGAAGCGTTAATTAAAGGAGTTAGTATTGTATTATTACACGGGAAACAGAGACTGTGTTAATCTCAAGTCCCTCTAGATGGACTTCAAAAGGTCTATATTTAAACACACTCGCTCGCACGCTGGTGCACACACACACACACACACACACACACACACACACACACACACACACACACACACACACACAAATTCTTTATGATGTGCAGAAGCTTTTTTTTCATTAGCTCAGGAGAATTAATCATTTCACCACTGTAGCAATTTCTCTTCACCTTCCACGAAATCAGCTGAGGTGACACGTTCAGTCTCAATAACTCTTTGTGTGTGTGTGTGTGTGTGTGTGTGTGTGTGTGTGTGTGTGTGTGTGTGTGTGTGTGTACAGAGCATTCGGAAAGTTTTCAGACCCCTTGACTTTTTCCACATTTTGTTACGTTACAGCCTTATTCCAAAATGGATTAAATCGTTTTTTCCCCCTCATCAATCTACACACAATACCCCATAATGACATCACAATACCCCATAATGACATCACAATACCCCATAATGACATCACAATACCCCATAATGACATCACAATACCCCATAATGACATCACAATACCCCATAATGACATCACAATACCCCATCATGACAAAGCAAAACTGAAATATCACATTTACCTAAGTATTCAGACCCTTTAGCCAGTACTTTGTTGAAGCACATTTGGCAGCGTTTACAGCCTTGAGTTTTCTTGGGTATAATTCTACAAACTTGGCACACCTGTATTTGGGGAGTTTATCCCATTCTTCTCTGCAGATCCTCTCAAGCTCTGTAAGGTTGAGCTCTGCCTGGGCCACTCAAGCACATTCAGAGACTTGTCCTGAAGCCACTCCCGCCTTGTCTTGGCTATGTCCTGAGGGTCGTTATCCTATTGGAAGGCGAATCTTCGCCCCAGTGTGAGGTCCTGAGCGCTCTGGAGAAGGTTTTCATCACGGCTCCCTCTGTACCTTGCTCCATTCTTCTTTCCCTCGATCCTGACTAGTCTCCCGGTCCCTGCCGCTGAAAAACATCCCCACATCATGATGCTGCCACCACTGTGCTTCACCGTAGGGTTGGTGCCTGGTCTCCTCCAGACGTGACGCTTGGCATTCAGGCAAAGAGTTCAATCTTGGTCTCGTCAGACCAGAGAATCTTCTTTCTCATTGTGTAAGAGTGTGCCTTTGACTGAGGAGTGGCTTCTGTCTGGCCACTCTACCATAAAGGCCTGATTGGTGGAGTGCTGCAGAGATGGTTGTCCTTCTGGAAGGTTCTCCCATCTCCACAGAGGAACTCTAGAGCTCTGTCAGAGTGACCATCCGGTTCTTGGTTACCTCCCTGACCAAGGCCCTTCCCCCCCGTTGCTCAGTTTGGCTGGGCGGCCAGCTCTAGGAAGAGTCTTGGTGGTTCCAAACTTCTTCCATTTAAGAGTGATGTAGGCCACTGTGTTCTTGGGGACATTCAGTTCTGCATAAATGTTTTGGTACCCTTCCCCAGGTCTGTGCCTCGACACAATCCTGCCTTGGAGCTCTACAGACGATTCCTCTGACCTCATGTCAACTGTGGGACCTTATATAGACAGGTATGCGCCTTTCCAAATCATGTCTAATCCATTGAATTTACCACAGGTGGACTCTAAACAAGTTGTAGAAACATCTCAAGGATGATCAATGGAGACAGGATGCACCTGAGCTCAATTTCGAGGCTCATAGAAAGGAGTCTGAATACTAATGTAAATAAGGTATTTCTGTTGTCATTTTACATTAATTTACAAAATGTCTAAAAACCTGTTTTCGCTTTGTCATTATGGGGTATTGTGATGTCATTATGGGGTATTGTGATGTCATTATGGGGTATAGTGATGTCATTATGGGGTGTTGTGATGTCATTATGTGGTAGTGTGATGTCATTATGGGGTATTGTGATGTCATTATGGGGTATTGTGATGTCATTATGGGGTGTTGTGATGTCATTATGGGGTAGTGTGTGTAGATTGACAAGGAAAAACATTTATTTAATCTATTTTAAAATAAGGCTGTGACGTAACAAATTGTGTAAAGAGGAAAAGGGTCTGAATGCAGGGTCTGAATGCAGGGTCTAAATGCAGGGTCTGAATGCAGGGTCTGAATGCAGGGTCTGAATGCAGGGTCTGAATGCAGGGTCTAAATGCAGGGTCTAAATGCAGGGTCTGAATGCAGGGTCTAAATGCAGGGTCTGAATGCAGGGTCTAAATGCAGGGTCTGAATGCAGGGTCTAAATGCAGGGTCTGAATGCAGGGTCTAAATGCAGGGTCTGAATGCAGGGTCTGAATGCAGGGTCTGAATGCAGGGTCTGAATGCAGGGTCTAAATGCAGGGTCTGAATGCAGGGTCTGAATGCAGGGTCTAAATGCAGGGTCTGAATGCAGGGTCTAAATGCAGGGTCTGAATGCAGGGTCTGAATGCAGGGTCTGAATGCAGGGTCTAAATGCAGGGTCTAAATGCAGGGTCTAAATGCAGGGTCTGAATGCAGGGTCTGAATGCAGGGTCTAAATGCAGGGTCTAAATGCAGGGTCTAAATGCAGGGTCTGAATGCAGGGTCTGAATGCAGGGTCTGAATGCAGGGTTTGAATGCAGTGTGTTGTTACGTTTCTAGTATGATGACTGGCTGGTGTGATTGATGATCTATGAAACCATTTTTATATATATGAGTGTTTCTTTAGTAAGAGCCTGTGGGTTTTATAGTACTTCAGGGCTGCCTAGTGGTTTGAGCGTTGAGCCATTAAACCGTAAGGTTTGCGGGATTGAATCTCTGAGCTGACAAGGTAAAAATCTGTCGTTGTGCCCCTGAGCAAAGCAGTTAAGCCACTGTTCCCTGGGCACCGAAGACGAGGATCCCCCCCCCCCCCCCACCGCTCTGATTCAGAAAGGTTGGGTTTAAATTCGGAAGACACATTTCAGTTGAATACATTCGGTTGGACAACTGACTAGGTCTCCACTAGGTATCCCCTCTTACCATATGGTTTGTAAGCAGGTGTGTCATGGATGGTTACTATAATGGATGGTTCCTGTGTTACTGTGGACCAATCTGCTTCCCGTAGCATAACATTTGTTCGTCTTTGATTTTCTCTTCTTCATTTGTTCCGTGGAAGTTCAGGCCGTTGGCTCTGAGTGTTCTAGAATCATCCCACGCCTCCGTCGCCGGGGTTGCTGTCGTCGTGGTTGCTATCGCTATGAATGCTATCGCCCCTGGTGACAGCCATCTGCCAGTCAGTCTCACGCAATAATTGTTGTCCTCTTCTCAACAACCTTTGGGCTCTGGTGTGTGTGTGTGTGTGTGTGTGTGTGTGTGTGTGTGTGTGTGTGTGTGTGTGTGTGTGCAACCTTTTGGTCTTGGCAATAAAAGAACATACACATGCAGAACAGCCGTGAGGGATCACCCGTTGAAGAGAGGGAGACAGATTAAATGAGTGACACTCTCCTCATCCTCTCTCTCTCTCTCTCTCTCCCTCTCTCTCTCTCTCTCTCTCTCTCTCTCTCTCTCTCTCTCTCTCTCTCTCTCTCTCACTGGACAAGATGAACTGATCAAATGACTGGCACAAGTGCACTCTTATAATGATGATAGGAAAGAACTTTGTTAACGAGAACATTCTGTCCATCTCAGAAATACAGAGTGGAGGAGGGAGAGAGGGATGGATATAGAACAAGAGAGGAGGGAGAGAGAGAGGGATGGATATAGAACAAGAGGAAGGAGAGAGAGAGGGATGGATATAGAACAAGAGGAGGAGGTAGAGAGGGATGGACATAGAACAAGAGGAGGAGGTAGAGAGGGATGGATATAGAACATGAGAGGAGGGAGAGAGGGATGGATATAGAACAAGAGGAGGAGGGAGAGAGGGATGGATATAGAACAAGAGAGGAGGGAGAGAGGGATGGATATAGAACAAGAGAGGAGGGAGAGAGGGATGGATATAGAACATGAGAGGAGGGAGAGAGAGAGGGATGGATATAGAATACGAGAGGAGGGAGAGAGAGAGGGATGGATATAGAACAAGAGGAGGAGGGAGAGAGGGATGGATATAGAACAAGAGGAGGAGGGAGAGAGGGATGGATATAGAACAAGAGAGGAGGGAGAGAGAAGATTAAAATAGGCTGGGATATACTGGGATATACTGGGATATACTGGGATATACTGGGATGTACTGGGATATACTGGGATATACTGGGATATACTGGGATATACTGGGATGTACTGGGATATACTGGGATGTACTGGGATATACTGGGATATACTGGGATATACTGGGATATACTGGGATGTACTGGGATATACTGGGATGTACTGGGATATACTGGGATATACTGGGATATACTGGGATATACTGGGATGTACTGGGATGTACTGGGATATACTGGGATATACTGGGATGTACTGGGATGTACTGGGATGTACTGGGATGTACTGGGATATACTGGGATATACTGGGATGTACTGGGATATACTGGGATGTACTGGGATATACTGGGATGTACTGGGATATACTGGGATGTACTGGGATGTACTGGGATGTACTGGGATATACTGGGATATACTGGGATGTACTGGGATATACTGGGATGTACTGGGATATACTGGGATGTACTGGGATATACTGGGATATACTGGGATGTACTGGGATGTACTGGGATGTACTGGGATATAATGGGATGTACTGGGATGTACTGGGATGTACTGGGATGTACTGGGATATACTGGGATGTACTGGGATGTACTGGGATATACTGGGATGTACTGGGATATACTGGGATGTACTGGGATATACTGGGATATAATGGGATGTACTGGGATGTACTGGGATATACTGGGATGTACTGGGATATACTGGGATGTACTGGGATGTACTGGGATGTACTGGGATGTACTGGGATGTACTGGGATGTACTGGGATGTACTGGGATATACTGGTATATAATGGGATATACTGGGATATAATGGGATGTACTGGGATATACTGGGATGTACTGGGATATACTGGGATGTACTGGGATGTACTGGGATGTACTGGGATGTACTGGGATGTACTGGGATGTACTGGGATATAATGGGATATTGTATTCCAGTATACAGAATGGGAGAGTCAGTTATAATATGAGAGTGTTTTCAGAAGGATCCCATGGGTTTGTTATTGTCCTTATCAGGTCTTTCTTCCATCTCGTGCTCCCCCCCCCCCAATATCTCTCTCTCAACTCCGATCTCTCCCCCCCTCGCTCTCACCCTCTCCTCTGTACTTTGAGGGTTGAGAACAAAGTGTTGAAGGAGACATAAAGTACAACGCTTTTTTTAAAAGCTAGGTTAGATCAGCACAACCTTAGAGCTGGCTGAAAAGCAACAGAAAGGAGAGTTAGAAGGGGTGGGGGGGATTCAGACCCAAGTTAAATGGGAACGTAATTGTCTTTTCATGCACTCTATTCGTATTCTGACGTTGAATTTAATCATGAGACCATCATGCTATTCACCAATTCTTCTTGGAGTTGGGGCGGCAGGGTAGCCTAGTGGTTAGAGTGTAGAGGCTGTAGGGGAGCCTAGTGGTTAGAGTGTAGAGGTGGTATGGGAGCCTAGTGGTTAGAGTGTGGAGGTGGTATGGGAGCCTAGTGATTAGAGTGTTGGGACGGCAGGGTAGCCTAGTGTTTAGAGTGTAGGGGCGGCAGGGTAGCCTAGTGTTTAGAGAGTTGGGGCGGCAGGGTAGCCTAGTGGTTAGAGTGTAGAGGCGGCAGGGTAGCCTAGTGGTTAGAGTGGAGGGGCGGCAGGGTAGCCTAGTGGTTAGAGTGGAGGGGCGGCAGGGTAGCCTAGTGGTTAGTGTGTAGAGGAGGCAGGGTAGCCTAGTGGTTAGAGTGTAGAGGCGGCAGGGTAGCCTAGTGGTTAGAGTGTGGGGGCGGCTGGGTAGCCTAGTGTTTAGAGTGTTGGGACGGCAGGGTAGCCTAGTGGTTAGAGTGTAGAGGCGGCAGGGTAGCCTAGTGTTTAGAGTGTAGAGGCGGTAGGGTAGCCTAGTGTTTAGAGTGTTGGGGCGGCTTGGTAGCCTAGTGTTTAGGGTGTAGGGGCGGCAGGGTAGCCTAGTGGTTAGAGTGGAGGGGCGGCAGGGTAGCCTAGTGTTTAGAGTGTTGGGGTGGCAGGGTAGCCTAGTGGTTAGAGTGTTGGGGCGGCAGGGTAGCCTAGTGGTTAGAGTGTTGGGGCGACAGGGTAGCCTAGTGGTTAGAGCGTTGGACTCAACCGGAAATTGTTCTTAACTGACTTGCCGAGTTAAACAAAGGTAAAATGGAGAGCTTGGTAATGAGGTGTGTCTACACTGTATTCTGACCTTGAATTAATTCCCTGCTGTTTCCAGGTGGAAAAAGCATCTACTATCTATTACTCATTTATACATTGGATAAGTGCTATTGAGAACAGCTTGGTAAATGATTAAGCCGTTTGAATGAGGGGATTGTAAATATAAATTACAGTTGTTTCAGATCTATTTGACCTTATAATCGCTGGAGACGAATGTGAAACCAGTCATGATGGCAGCAAACTGATTCATATCAACATATCACCTTTCCCACGGGGAAGTTTATGAAATGATGGCCTTAAAACCTGGGATGAAATTTGGAGAGCCAAGATATAGGCTTCCGTAGCTAGCTACGCAAATTACTTGTATAGCACCGAAACTACCAAGTTGATTTGTGATTTCCAGAAAGTTTTAATTATGTGCCCAGACTATTCACCCTTTTTTTCTCCAACAATTTATATCATGTTAAATATTAGCCACCGTCAGTTATACTGTGTCTTTAGTGTTAGTTTCCTTACATTTATAACCGTCTCTTTAGTGTTAGTTTCCTTACATTTATAGTTGTGTCTTTAGTGTTAGTTTCCTCACATTTATAACTGTGTCTTTAGTGTTAGTTTCCTTACATTTATAACTGTGTGTCACGACTTTCGTTGTGGGAAGGAGGAGCGGACCAAAATGCAGCGCAGTTGTGATTCATTTTATTTAATATGGAAACTATACACGATAAACTAACAAAATAACAAACGTACGAAAACCGAAACAGCCCTATCTTGTGCAAAACACAGAGACAGGAACAATCACCCACAAACACACAGTGAAACCCAGGCTACCTAAATATGGTTCCCAATCAGAGACAATGACTAACACCTTCCCCTGATTGAGAACCATATCAGGCCAGACATAGAAATAGACAAAAAAGACATCCAACATAGAATGCCCACTCAGATCACACCCTGACCAATCAAAACATAGGAACATACAAAGTAAACTATGGCCAGGGCGTGACAGTACCCCCCCCCCCCAAGGTGCGGACTCCGGCGGCAAAACCTGAACCTATCGGGGAGGGTCTGGGTGGGCATCTGTCCGCGGTGGCGGCTCTGGTGCTGGACGTGGCCCACACTTCACCGCAGTCTTCCCCCATCTTGTCCGCTTCCGTGACCTCCCAGCCACGGCAACCCTAATTAACAAAACGGGACAGAGGGGCAGCTCGGGACAGACGGGCAGCTCGGGACAGAGGAGCAGCTCGGGACAGAGGGGCAGCTCGGGACAGAGGGGCAGCTCGGGACAGAGGGGCAGCTCGGGACAGAGGGGCTCTTCAGACTCCGGCAGCAGCGCCGGACAGGCGGGAGACTCCGGCAGCAGCGCCGGACAGGCGGGAGACCCCGGCAGCAGCGCCGGACAGGCGGGAGACCCCGGCAGCAGCGCCGGACAGGCGGGAGACCCCGGCAGCACAGGAGAGGAGGAAGGCTCTGGCAGATCCTGGCTGACTGGCGGATCTGGAAGAATCTGGCTGACTGGCGGATCTGGAAGAGTCGGCGATATTCTCCAGGCTGAGCCCAGGGTCCTTCTCCGTCCAATTCGTCCTCCCATGTCCATTCCTTCTTTTTTTTTCTTCTGCTGTTTCTTTTGCCTGTTACGACGCCGCTTGGTCCTGTTGTGTTGGGTGATTCTGTCACGGCTTTCGTTGTGGGAAGGAGGAGTTGACCAAAATGCTGCGTAGTTGTGATTCATTTTATTTAATACGGAAACTATACACGATAAACTAACAAAATAACAAACGTACGAAAACCGAAACAGCCCTATCTGGTGCAAAACACAGAGACAGGAACAATCACCCACAAACACACAGTGAAACCCAGGCTACCTAAATATGGTTCCCAATCAGAGACAATGACTAACACCTGCCTCTGATTGAGAACCATATCAGGCCAAACACAGAAACAGACAAACAAGACATCCAACATAGAATGCCCACTCAGATCACACCCTGACCAACCAAAACATAGAAATATACAAAGTAAACTATGGCCAGGGCGTGACACTGTGTCTTTAGTGTTAGTTTCCTTACATTTATAACTGTGTCTTTAGTGTTTAGTTTCCTTACATTTATAACTTTAGTGTTAGTTTCCTCACATTTATAACTTTAGTGTTAGTTTCCTCACATTTATAACTTTAGTGTTAGTTTCTTCACATTTATAACTTTAGTGTTAGTTTCTTCACATTTATAACTTTAGTGTTAGTTTCCTTACATTTATAACTGTCTTTAGTGTTAGTTTCCTTACATTTATAACTGTGTCTTTAGTGTTAGTTTCCTTTCATTTATAACTGTGTCTTTAGTGTTAGTTTCCTTTCATTTATAACTGTGTCTTTAGTGTTAGTTTCCTTTCATTTATAACTATGTCTTTAGTGTTAGTTTCCTTACATTTATAACTGTGTCTTTAGTGTTAGTTTCTTCACATTTATAACTGTGTATTTAGTGTTAGTTTCCTTACATTTATAACTGTCTTTAGTGTTAGTTTCTTCACATTTATAACTGTGTCTTTAGTGTTAGTTTCCTTTCATTTATAACTGTGTATTTAGTGTTAGTTTCCTTACATTTATAACTGTCTTTAGTGTTAGTTTCCTTACATTTATAACTGTGTCTTTAGTGTTAGTTTCCTTTCATTTATAACTGTGTCTTTAGTGTTAGTTTCCTTACATTTATAACTGTGTCTTTAGTGTTAGTTTCCTTACATTTATAACTGTTTTTAGTGTTAGTTTCTTCACATTTATAACTGTGTCTTTAGTGTTAGTTTCTTCACATTAATAACTTTAGCATTTGTTTCCTTACATTTATAACTCTAGTGTTAGTTTCCTCACATTTATAACTTTAGTGTTAGTTTCCTTACATTTATAGCTGTGTCTTTAGTGTTAGTTTCCTCACATTTATAACTTTAGTGTTAGTTTCCTTCCATTTATAACTTTAGTGTTAGTTTCCTCACATTTATAACTTTAGTGTTAGTTTCCTTCCATTTATAACTTTAGTGTTAGTTTCCTTCCATTTATAACTTTAGTGTTAGTTTCCTCACATTTATAACTGTCTCTTTAGTGTTAGTTTCTTCACATTTATAACTTTAGTGTTAGTTTCTTCACATTTATAACTTTAGTGTTAGTTTCTTCACATTTATAACTTTAGTGTTAGTTTCTTCACATTTATAACTTTAGTGTTAGTTTCTTCACATTTATAACTGTCTCTTTAGTGTTAGTTTCCTTCCATTTATAACTTTAGTGTTAGTTTCCTCACATTTACAACTGTCTCTTTAGTGTTAGTTTCCTTCCATTAATTTACATTTACATTTACATTTAAGTCATTTAGCAGACGCTCTTATCCAGAGCGACTTACAAATTGGTGAATTCACCTTCTGACATCCAGTGGAACAGCCACTTTACAATAGTGCATCTAAATCATTAAGGGGGGTGGTGAGAAGGATTACTTATCCTATCCTAGGTATTCCTTGAAGAGGTGGGGTTTCAGGTGTCTCCGGAAGGTGGTGATTGACTCCGCTGTCCTGGCGTCGTGAGGGAGTTTGTTCCACCATTGGGGGGCCAGAGCAGCGAACAGTTTTGACTGGGCTGAGCGGGAACTGTACTTCCTCAATGGTAGGGAGGCGAGCAGGCCAGAGGTGGATGAACGCAGTGCCCTTGCTTGGGTGTAGGGCCTGATCAGAGCCTGGAGGTACTGCGGTGCCGTTCCCCTCACAGCTCCGTAGGCAAGCACCATGGTCTTGTAGCGGATGCGAGCTTCAACTGGAAGCCAGTGGAGAGAGCGGAGGAGCGGGGTGACGTGAGAGAACTTGGGAAGATTGAACACCAGACGGGCTGCGGCGTTCTGGATGAGTTGTAGGGGTTTAATGGCACAGGCAGGGAGCCCAGCCAACAGCGAGTTGCAGTAATCCAGACGGGAGATGACAAGTGCCTGGATTAGGACCTGCGCCGCTTCCTGTGTGAGGCAGGGTCGTACTCTGCGGATGTTGTAGAGCATGAACCTACAAGAATGGGCCACCGCCATGATGTTGGTTGAGAACGACAGGGTGTTGTCCAGGATCACGCCAAGGTTCTTAGCGCTCTGGGAGGAGGACACAATGGAGTTGTCAACCGTGATGGCGAGATCATGGAACGGGCAGTCCTTCCCCGGGAGGAAGAGCAGCTCCGTCTTGCCGAGGTTCAGCTTGAGGTGGTGATCCGTCATCCACACTGATATGTCTGCCAGACATGCAGAGATGCGATTCGCCACCTGGTCATCAGAAGGGGGAAAGGAGAAGATTAATTGTGTGTCGTCTGCATAGCAATGATAGGAGAGACCATGTGAGGTTATGACAGAGCCAAGTGACTTGGTGTATAGCGAGAATAGGAGAGGGCCTAGAACAGAGCCCTGGGGGACACCAGTGGTGAGAGCGCGTGGCGAGGAGACAGATTCTCGCCACGCCACCTGGTAGGAGCGACCTGTCAGGTAGGACGCAATCCACGCGTGGCCCGCGCCGGAGATGCCCAACTCGGAGAGGGTGGAGAGGAGGATCTGATGGTTCACAGTATCGAAGGCAGCCGATAGGTCTAGAAGGATGAGAGCAGAGGAGAGAGAGTTAGCTTTAGCAGTGCGGAGCGCCTCCGTGATACAGAGAAGAGCAGTCTCAGTTGAATGACTAGTCTTGAAACCTGACTGATTTGGATCAAGAAGGTCATTCTGAGAGAGATAGCGGGAGAGCTGGCCAAGGACGGCACGTTCAAGAGTTTTGGAGAGAAAAGAAAGAAGGGATACTGGTCTGTAGTTGTTGACATCGGAGGGATCGAGTGTAGGTTTTTTCAGAAGGGGTGCAACTCTCGCTCTCTTGAAGACGGAAGGGACGTAGCCAGCGGTCAGGGATGAGTTGATGAGCGAGGTGAGGTAAGGGAGAAGGTCTCCGGAAATGGTCTGGAGAAGAGAGGAGGGGATAGGGTCAAGCGGGCAGGTTGTTGGGCGGCCGGCCGTCACAAGAAGCGAGATTTCATCTGGAGAGAGAGGGGAGAAAGAGGTCAGAGCACAGGGTAGGGCAGTGTGAGCAGAACCAGCGGTGTCGTTTGACTTAGCAAACGAGGATCGGATGTCGTCGACCTTCTTTTCAAAATGGTTGACGAAGTCATCTGCAGAGAGGGAGGAGGGGGGGGAGGGGGAGGAGGATTCAGGAGGGAGGAGAAGGTGGCAAAGAGCTTCCTAGGGTTAGAGGCAGATGCTTGGAATTTAGAGTGGTAGAAAGTGGCTTTAGCAGCAGAGACAGAGGAGGAAAATGTAGAGAGGAGGGAGTGAAAGGATGCCAGGTCCGCAGGGAGGCGAGTTTTCCTCCATTTCCGCTCGGCTGCCCGGAGCTCTGTTCTGTGAGCTCGCAATGAGTCATCGAGCCACGGAGCGGGAGGGGAGGACCGAGCCAGCCTGGAGGATAGGGGACATAGAGACTCAAAGGATGCAGAAAGGGAAGAGAGGAGGGTTGAGGAGGCAGAATCAGGAGAAAGGTTGGAGAAGGTATGAGCAGAGGGAAGAGATGATAGGATGGAAGAGGAGAGAGTAGCGGGGGAGAGAGAGCGAAGGTTGGGACGGCGCGATACCATCCGAGTAGGGGCAGTGAGGGAAGTGTTGGATGAGAGCGAGAGGGAAAAGGATACAAGGTAGTGGTCGGAGACTTGGAGGGGAGTTGCAATGAGGTTAGTGGAAGAACAGCATCTAGTAAAGATGAGGTCGAGCGTATTGCCTGCCTTGTGAGTAGGGGGGAAGGTGAGAGGGTGAGGTCAAAAGAGGAGAGGAGTGGAAAGAAGGAGGCAGAGAGGAATGAGTCAAAGGTAGACGTGGGGAGGTTAAAGTCACCCAGGACTGTGAGAGGTGAGCCGTCCTCAGGAAAGGAGCTTATCAAGGCATCAAGCTCATTGATGAACTCTCCGAGGGAACCTGGAGGGCGATAAATGATAAGGATGTTAAGCTTGAAAGGGCTGGTAACTGTGACAGCATGGAATTCAAAGGAGGCGATAGATAGATGGGTAAGGGGAGAGAGAGAGAATGACCACTTGGGAGAGATGAGGATCCCGGTGCCACCACCCCGCTGACCAGAAGCTCTCGGGTGTGCGAGAACACGTGGGCGGACGAAGAGAGAGCAGTAGGAGTAGCAGTGTTATCTGTGGTGATCCATGTTTCCGTCAGTGCCAGGAAGTCGAGGACTGGAGGGAGGCATAGGCTGAGATGAACTCTGCCTTGTTGGCCGCAGATCGGCAGTTCCAGAGGCTACCGGAGACCAGGAACTCCACGTGGGTCGTGCGCGCTGGGACCACCAGATTAGGTGGCCGCGGCCACGCGGTGTGGAGCGTTTGTATGGTCTGTGCAGAGAGGAGAGAACAGGGATAGATAGACACATAGTTGACAGGCTACAGAAGAGGCTACGCTAATGCAAAGGAGATTGGAATGACAAGTGGACTACACGTCTCGAATGTTCAGAAAGTTAAGCTTACGTAGCAAGAATCTTATTGACTAAAATGATTGAAATGATACAGTACTGCTGGAGTAGGCTAGCTGGTAGTGGCTGCGATGTTGACACTACACTAATCAAGTCGTTCCGTCGAGTGTAATAGTTTCTACAGTGCTGCTATTTGGGGGCTAGCTGGCTAGCTAGCAGGTTGATTGCGTTACGTTACCTTAAAAGAACGACAATAGCTGGCTAGCTAACCTAGAAAATCGCTCTAGGCTACACAATTGTCTTAGATACAAAGACGGCTATGTAGCTAGCTAGCTACGATCAAACAAAACAAACCGTTGTACTGTAATAGTTACTACAGTGCTGCTATTCGGGGGCTAGCTGGCTAGCTACGTTAAAAGAACGACAATAGCTGGCCAGCTAACCTAGAAAATCGCTCTAGACTACACAATTGTCTTAGATACAAAGACGGCTATGTAGCTGGCTAGCTACGATCAAACAAATCAAACCGTTGTACTGTAATGAAGTGAAATGAAAATGTGATACTACCTGTGGAGCGACGCGGAATGTTGACCGGGTAGTTGAAGTTCAATTCGGTAGAGGTTGGCTAGCTGTTGGCTAGCTAGCTAACACTAATAACTAGCTGTTGGCTAGCTAGCTAACACTAATAACTTTAGTGTTAGTTTCCTCACATTTACAACTGTGTCTTTAGTGTTAGTTTCCTCACATTTACAACTGTGTCTTTAGTGTTAGTTTCCTCACATTTATAACTATGTCTTTCGTGTTAGTTTCTTCACATTTATAACTGTGTCTTTAGTGTTAGTTTCTTCACATTTATAATTTTAGTGTTTATTTTCCTTACATTTATAACTTTAGTGTTAGTTTCCTCACATTTATAACTTTAGTGTTAGTATCCTCACATTTATAACTTTAGTGTTTAGTTTCCTCACATTTATAACTTTAGTGTTAGTTTCCTTACATTTATAGCTGTGTCTTCAGTGTTAGTTTCTTCACATTTATAACTTTAGTGTTAGTTTCTTCACATTTATAACTTTAGTGTTAGTTTCCTTACATTTATAACTTTAGTGTTAGTTTCCTTACATTTATAACTTTAGTGTTTAGTTTCCTTACATTTATAACTTTAGTGTTTAGTTTCCTTACATTTATAACTTTAGTGTTAGTTTCTTCACATTTATAACTTTAGTGTTATTTTCCTCACATTTATAACTTTAGTGTTAGTTTCCTTACATTTATAACTTTAGTGTTAGTTTCCTTACATTTATAACTTTAGTGTTAGTTTCCTTACATTTATAACTTTAGTGTTAGTTTCCTTACATTTATAACTTTAGTGTTTAGTTTCCTTACATTTATAACTTTAGTGTTAGTTTCCTTACATTTATAACTTTAGTGTTAGTTTCCTTACATTTATAACTTTAGTGTTTAGTTTCCTTACATTTATAACTTTAGTGTTAGTTTCTTCACATTTATAACTTTAGTGTTAGTTTCCTTACATTTATAACTTTAGTGTTAGTTGCCTTACATTTATAACTTTAGTGTTAGTTTCCTTACATTTATAACTTTAGTGTTAGTTTCCTTACATTTATAACTTTAGTGTTTAGTTTCCTTACATTTATAACTTTAGTGTTAGTTTCCTCACATTTATAACTTTAGTGTTAGTTTCTTTACATTTGTTATGTTAGGTTAGTATGTCATTCTTCCCTGACACATGTTGTTGTTCCTGAGGATTGCTAGCCGTACTGGCTCGTAGCAGGCTCACGTATTACAAATCAACGGCGTCATTTTAGCCTCTTGGAATCATTACGGAACACAGATCACACAGTAACAGTTTAGACCCTGGAACCTGGCGCACGGTCCACCTCGACTGGAGCGTTGTCTTCAGAGTTCCATGATTAGCGAGGAGTATTAGGGTAGATTTATAGGACTACTGTTTAAACCCCTGTTGTACACTTTTCTCACCTTCCAATATTAAATGGAGGAGTATTAGGGTAGATTTATAGGACTACTGTTTAAACCCCTGTTGTACACTTTTCTCACCTTCCAATATTAAATGGAGGAGTATTAGGGTAGATTTATAGGACTACTGTTTAAACCCCTGTTGTACACTTTTCTCACCTTCCAATATTAAATGGATCGACCAATTGAATATGGCAACTTTTAGGATGAATCAAATCAAAAATGTTTTTTAATTCATCGATATATTTTGTGTGTTAAAGGCTCTCTTAACAGTTGTTCAGAAATACTTTCCTAACCATAAATAATATACAAGATCAGAGTATATATATATTTTTAAATCTACCAGTTGGTGCTGTAAAGAGATGAATATGCATGTCTTGACATGGATTCCTGTCATTGGTCCCTAACGTTCTTAGACCTTCTCTATAATTTATATTTACAATCCCCTCTCTCTCCTTCTCTCCGTATTATTCTAGCGAGTCTGTCGATAAAATTCAGATTAAATGGTTACACCGAATTTAAAGGGACGGGTTTGAGATAAATGTACTGAAAACCCTAATTGAATAAAAACTTCAGCGAGAAAATCTGTTGGCCAGCAAGTGGGAGGAGTCTTAGTGAAATGTAATGAATGAAGTCACATTTATAACTGAGGAGTCTTAGCAGTTGAATGAAATGTATTGAACGTAAACGGATCCACGCCTCCAAACCCAACGACGCACTGTCAAAAGGTAGGTCTGAAGACCAACTGCTGAGAAGTTTGGCCTCTATAGAAAAGAGAGTACATTTCGGGTAGTCTGAATCAGGCCCCTCTACGTGACCTCGTCAAAAGTAAAGCACATGTTAGGGAGTAAGTTGCTTTTTGAGACGTGAAGCCTTGAGTCTTGAGGTTCTCTGAACACTACAAATAACATCTGATGTCTGTATACAGATCGATTTCGCTTTGGGATAACCTTCTGTTGAGTCAATCTGTGTGTGTGTGTTTGTGTGTGTGCCATGGATAGAGAGATAATCACAAATGCTGTTGAAAAATAAATGTCACGCCACATGATTTTGAGGATTTGTGACTGGTGTGTCTCTGTGTGTGTGTGTGTGTCAGTTTGAAATATCATGTCCCCCGTGATTGCATGAATACACACACACACACACACACACACACACACACACACACACACACACACACACACACACACACACACACACACACACACACACACACACACACACACACACACACACAGAGAAGAATTAGTGGGAACAGCGCCTTCCTTTTATCTTTTAGAAATGTGCACTGGTATGAAATAGGAATACCTCATCATTTAGTGTTTATACTGGTATAGCATAGGAATACCTCATCATTTAGTGTTTATACTGATAATATATAGGAATACCTCATCATTTAGTGTTTGTACTGATATGAAATAGGAATACCTCATCATTTAGTGTTTATACTGGTATAGTATAGGATCACCTCATCATTTAGTGTTTATAGTGGTATGGTATAGGATTACCTCATCATTTAGTGTTTATCCTGGTATGGTATAGAAATACCTCATCATTTAGTGTTTATACTTGTATAGTATAGGAATACCTCATCATTTAGTGTTTATACTGGTATGGTATAGAAATACCTCATCATTTAGTGTTTATACTGGTATGGTATAGGAATACCTCATCATTTAGTGTTTATACTGGTATGGTATATGAATACCTCATCATTTAGTGTTTATACTGATACGAAATAGGAATACCTCATCATTTAGTGTTTATACTGATATGAAATAGGAACACCTCATCATTTAGTGTTTATACTGGTATAGTATAGGAATACCTCATCATTTAGTGTTTATACTGGTATAGCATAGGAATACCTCATCATTTAGTGTTTAAACTGGTATAGCATAGGAATACATCATCATTTAGTGTTTATACTGGTATAGCATAGGAATACATCATCATTTAGTGTTTAAACTGGTATAGTATAGGAATACCTCATCATTTAGTGTTTATACTGGTATAGCATAGGAATACCTCATCATTTAGTGTTTATCCTGGTATGGTATAGGAATACCTCATCATTTAGTGTTTATCCTGGTATGGTATAGGAATACCTCATCATTTAGTGTTTATACTGGTATAGTATAGGAAAACCTCATCATTTAGTGTTTATACTGGTATGGTATAGGAATACCTCATCATTTAGTGTTTATACTGGTATGGTATAGGAATACCTCATCATTTAGTGTTTATACTGGTATAGTATAGGAATAACTCATCATTTAGTGTTTATACTGGTATGGTATAGGAATACCTCATCATTTAGTGTTTATAGTGATATAGTATAGGAATACCTCATCATTTAGTGTTTATACTGGTATGGTATAGGAGTACCTCATCATTTAGTGTTTATACTGGTATAGTATAGGAATACCTCATCATTTAGTGTTTGTACTGATAATATATAGGAATACCTCATGATTTAGTGTTTGTACTGATAATATATAGGAATACCTCATGATTTAGTGTTTATACTGGTATAGTATAGGAATACCTCATCATTTAGTGTTTATACTGGTATAGCATAGGAATACCTCATCATTTAGTGTTTATACTGGTATAGCATAGGAATACCTCATCATTTTGTGTTTATACTGGTATAGTATAGGAACGCCTCATCATTTAGTGTTTATACCGGTATGGTATAGAAATACCTCATCATTTAGTGTTTATACTGGTATCGTATAGGAATACCTCATCATTTAGTGGTTATACTGGTATAGTATAGGAACACCTCATCATTTAGTGTTTATACTGGTATAGTATAGGAATACCTCATTATTTAGTGTTTATACTGGCATAGCATAGGAATACCTCATTATTTAGTGTTTATAGTGGTATAGTATAGGAATACCTCATCATTTAGTGTATATACTGGTATGGTATAGGAATACCTCATCATTTAGTGTTTGTACTGATATGAAATAGGAATAACTCATCATTTAGTGTTTATAGTGGTATAGTATAGGAGTACCTCATCATTTAGTGTGTATAGTGGTATAGTATAGGAATACCCCATCATTTAGTGTTTATACTGGTATAGTATAGGAATACCTCATCATTTAGTGTTTATACTGATATGAAATAGGAATACCTCATCATTTAGTGTTTATACTGGTATAGTATAGGAATACCTCATCATTTAGTGTTTGTACTGATAATATATAGGAATACCTCATCATTTAGTGTTTATCCTGGTATGGTATAGGAATACCTCATCATTTAGTGTTTATACTGGTATGGTATAGGAATACCTCATCATTTAGTGTTTATACTGGTATGGTATAGGAATACCTCATAATTTAGTGTTTATACTGGCATGGTATAGGAATACCTCATCATTTAGTGTTTATACTGTTATAGTATAGGAATACCTCATCATTTAGTGTTTATACTGGTATAGTATAGGAATACCTCGTCATTTAGTGTTTATACTGGTATAGTATAGGAATACCTCGTCATTTAGTGTTTATACTGGTATAGTATAGGAATACCTCGTCATTTAGTGTTTATACTGGTATACTATAGGAATACCTCGTCATTTAGTGTTTATACTGGTATAGTATAGGAATACCTCATCATTTAGTGTTTATAGTGGTATAGTATAGGAATACCTCATCATTTAGTGTTTATACTGGTATAGTAAACTAATCATGTAATTAAACGTTGTAAACTTGAATTAACCAGGAAGTTGGGGCACCACGGAAACACGTTTTTAGAGTCTCTATTTCCCGATTCGACGCTTCAGAAATGTCCATATCTTATCGAGTACATTCTTTTATTAATGATTATTCATCTTCACCTTACGTTAGTCTCATTCCAAACGTCGTAAAATTCTTGGTTATCTGCACGAACCCTAGCATAAATTATGAATCAGCAATATACAAATTTGCTTAAATATTTATTTACTATAAAACTTAGTTAATCACATAACTAAATAACAAACAAACAGTAGATATTGGTTACTTTATTTAACCTTTATTTAACTAGGCAAGTCAGTTAAGAACAAATTCTTATTTTCAATGACGGCCTAGGAACATTGGGTTAACTGCCTGTTCAGGGGCAGAACGACAGATTTGTACCTTGTCAGCTCTGGGATTTGAACCACCGCTCTAACCACTAGGCTACCCTGCCGCCCCTACTAACACAATGCATTGAATAACATGATAGAAAAGTCCCTAGTGGACTAAGCCGATAAGACGGCTGGGTAGACAAAGGAAAGGGGCGGGGACTGAGAAAGAGCGGGAAAAAAGAATGGGAGAACAGAATGGCAGAACAGAATGGGAGAACAGAATGGGAGAACAGAATGGCAGAACAGAATGGGAGAACAGAATGAGAGAACAGAATGGGAGAACAGAATGGGAGAACAGAATGGGAGAACAGAATGAGAGAACAGAATGGGAGAACAGAATGGGAGAACAGAATGAGAGAACAGAATGGGAGAACAGAATGGGAGAACAGAATGGGAGAACAGAATGGATAACTACAATCTTAGAAATTGCTAATACTTTGAATGACATCTCATTCGAAAATAAATGTTTATTGACATATTTACGTATGTCTCTCTCTCTCTGTGGTCGCCGGTCCATCTGCTGGAGAGTGTCGACAGAAACGTCTCGGATTGCATTTCCCCGAAGGTCAAAGTCGTAGGGGGTTACAATCGATTCTTCAGAGTACCCTTCCGGAATGGTCTTAGAATAGATGTTTCGGCGGTTGTCGGAATTCTCGTTCTTAGGTTTACGTCGTTTCTAGCGGCAAACTCAGTAATTCGTTGTCTAGAATTTCTCACTTATGTTCCGTCGTGTAGTCGATAGTCTCGGAGCGGAACCGTTTCCAGCCGTGTCGCCAATGCTCAACGTGGGATGGTCTTCTGATCTTGTAGTTTTAGAACGTTTAACACGTAGCTTCAGCTGCACGTGTCGTTCCATGGCACCGACGTAATGTCTATGCTCACATGGGCCACTGACTTGGTTAACTTTATATGAAAACCCATATTTTCTCATTTAGAAAGTTAACATCACGTTACATTTTTTTCACAAATAGTTTCATGTTTTAATCACAGACGTTTCACAATATTTAAATGTAAACCTCGACCGCTGGGAAATGTAAACTTTAAGGAGAGTTCTGTGTGTTTCCTGTCCCTCATGAGATCACCAAATGAAACTCGTCATCACTGTCCCTTAAGTGTTCACGGACCATTCCCACCTTCTCAAAACGTAGAGATATTTATTGTTCAATTCTCCCATTTTGGGGTTTAGGAGTTTGGCCAAGTCTCTCTTTGTTCTCTCTCTCTCTCATACTGCATGTCCAAAGGGGGAGAGGGTCCCTTCCAAGAATGTATGACCTGTCGTTAAGTCATCAAACAGTGGAGAGACAGAGAGAGAGAGAGAGAAGGGGAGAGAGAGAGAGAGAGAGAGAGAGAGAGCGAGAGAGAGACAGAGACAGAGAGAGACAGAGACAGAGAGAGACAGAGAGAGGAGAGAGAGAAAGAGACAGAGAGACAGAGAGAGAGAGGGAGAGAGAGAGAGAGAGACAGAGAGAGAGTGAGAGACAGAGACAGAGAGACAGAGAGAGAGAGAGAGAGAGAGAGTGTGCGGTTAAAAATGGTAAAAAAAAATGGCAAAAAACACACACATTTCTTCCCACAAGGCCGTGGGGTGAGACAGGGATGCAGCTTAAGCCCCACCCTCTTCAACATATATTACATTTACATTTACATTTAAGTCATTTAGCAGACGCTCTTATCCAGAGCGACTTACAAATTGGTGAATTCACCTTCTGACATCCAGTGGAACAGCCACTTTACAATAGTGCATCTAAATCATTAAGGGGGGTGGTGAGAAGGATTACTTATCCTATCCTAGGTATTCCTTGAAGAGGTGGGGTTTCAGGTGTCTCCGGAAGGTGGTGATTGACTCCGCTGTCCTGGCGTCGTGAGGGAGTTTGTTCCACCATTGGGGGCCAGAGCAGCGAACAGTTTTGACTGGGCTGAGCGGGAACTGTACTTCCTCAATGGTAGGGAGGCGAGCAGGCCAGAGGTGGATGAACGCAGTGCCCTTGCTTGGGTGTAGGGCCTGATCAGAGCCTGGAGGTACTGCGGTGCCGTTCCCCTCACAGCTCCGTAGGCAAGCACCATGGTCTTGTAGCGGATGCGAGCTTCAACTGGAAGCCAGTGGAGAGAGCGGAGGAGCGGGGTGACGTGAGAGAACTTGGGAAGGTTGAACACCAGACGGGCTGCGGCGTTCTGGATGAGTTGTAGGGGTTTAATGGCACAGGCAGGGAGCCCAGCCAACAGCGAGTTGCAGTAATCCAGACGGGAGATGACAAGTGCCTGGATTAGGACCTGCGCCGCTTCCTGTGTGAGGCAGGGTCGTACTCTGCGGATGTTGTAGAGCATGAACCTACAGGAACGGGCCACCGCCATGATGTTGGTTGAGAACGACAGGGTGTTGTCCAGGATCACGCCAAGGTTCTTAGCGCTCTGGGAGGAGGACACAATGGAGTTGTCAACCGTGATGGCGAGATCATGGAACGGGCAGTCCTTCCCCGGGAGGAAGAGCAGCTCCGTCTTGCCGAGGTTCAGCTTGAGGTGGTGATCCGTCATCCACACTGATATGTCTGCCAGACATGCAGAGATGCGATTCGCCACCTGGTCATCAGAAGGGGGAAAGGAGAAGATTAATTGTGTGTCGTCTGCATAGCAATGATAGGAGAGACCATGTGAGGTTATGACAGAGCCAAGTGACTTGGTGTATAGCGAGAATAGGAGAGGGCCTAGAACAGAGCCCTGGGGGACACCAGTGGTGAGAGCGCGTGGCGAGGAGATATCAACGAATTGGCACTAGAAAAGTCTGCAGCACCCGGCCTCCCCCTGCTAGAATCCGAAGTCAAATGTTTGCTGTTTGCTGATGATCTGGTTCTTCTGTCACCAACCAAGGAGGGCCTACAGCAGCACCTAGATCTTATGCACAGATTCTGTCAGACCTGGGCCCTGACAGTAAATCTCAGTAAGACCAAAATAATGGCGTTCCAAAAAAGGTCCAGTCACCAGGACCACAAATACAAATTCCATCTAGACACTGTTGCCCTAGAGCACACAAAAAACTATACATACCTTTGCCTAAACATCAGCGCCACAGGTAACTTCCACAAAGCTGTGAACGATCTGAGAGACAAGGCAAGAAGGGCATTCTATGCCATCAAAAGGAACATACATTTCAACATACCAATTAGGATTTGGCTAACAATACTTGAATCAGTCATAGAGCCCATTGCCCTTTATGGTTGTGAGGTCTGGGGTCCGCTCACCAACCAAGACTTCACAAAATGGGACAAACACCAAATTGAGACTCTGCACGCAGAATTCTGCAAAAATATCCTCTGTGTACAACGTAGAACACCAAATAATGCATGCAGAGCAGAATTAGGCCGATACCCACTAATTATCAAAATCCAGAAAAGAGCCGTTAAATTCTATAACCACCTAAAAGGAAGCGATTCCCAAATCTTCCATAACAAAGCCATCACCTACAGAGAGATGAACCTGGAGAAGAGTCCCCTAAGCAAGCTGGTCCTGGGGCTCTGTTCACAAACACAAACACACCCTACAGAGCCCCAGGACAACAGCACAATTAGACCCAACCAAATCATGAGAAAACAAAAAAGATAATTACTTGACACATTGGAAAGAATGAACAAAAAAACAGAGCAAACTAGAATGCTATTTGGCCCTAAACAGAGAGTATATAGTGGTGGAATACCTGACCACTGTGACTGACCCAAAATTAAGGAAAGCTTTAACTATGTACAGACTCAGTGAGCATAGCCTTGCTATTGAGAAAGGCCACCGTAGTCAGACATGGCTCTCAAGAGAAGACAGGCTATGTGCTCACTGCCCACAAAATGAGGTGGAAATTGAGCTGCACTTCCTAACCTCCTGCCCAATGTATGACCATATTAGAGAGATATATTTCCCTCAGATTACACAGATAAACAAATAATTTGAAAACAAATCCAATTTTGAAAAACTCCCATATCTACTGGGTGAAATTCCACAGTGTGCCATCACAGCAAGATTTGTGACTTGTTGCCATGAGAAAAGGGCAACCAGTGAAGAACAAACACCATTCTAAATACAACCCATATTTATGCTATTTATTTTATCTTGTGTCCTTTAACCATTTGTACATTGTTAAAACACTGTATATTGTTGTATTGGCCACATACACATACACATTATATATATATAATATATATAATATGACATTTGTTATGTCTTTATTGTTTTGAAACTTCTATATGTGTAATGTTTACTGTTAATTTGTATTGTTTATTTCACATTTGTTTATTATCTAGTTAATTATCTAATGTGACAAATTACATTTGATTTGATTTGATTTGCCATTTGAAATGGCTTTATTCATTTGGACCTTCTGTGAGTGTAATGTTTACTGTTCATTTTTACATTGTTTATTTCCCTTTTGTTTATTATCTATTTCACTTGCTTTGGAAATGTACACATATGTTTCCCATGTTAATAAAGCCTCTTGAATTGAAAGGAAATTGAAAGAGGAGGGGGGGGGGGGCATGATAACCCCCAGGGCACGTCATGACAGATTAGCACAGTATATTGTCTCATTGATTGGCTGTAACTGCGGTGAACACAGTATATTGTCTCATTGATTGGCTGTAACTGGGGTGAACACAGTATATTGTCTCATTGATTGGCTGTAACTGGGGTGAACACAGTATATTGTCTCATTGATTGGCTGTAACTGGGGTAAATACAGTATATCAAATCAAATCAAATTGTATTGGTCACATACACATGGTTCGCAGATGTTAATGCAAGTGTAGCACAATTTGGGGCGGGGAGCCTAGTGGTTAGAGCGTTGGACTAGTAACCGGAAGGTTGCAAGTTCAAACCCCCGAGCTGACAAGGTACGAATCTGTCGTTCTGCCCCTGAACAGACAGTTTCTAAACGCCTGAATGTACCACGTTCATCTGTACAAACAATAGTATGCAAGTATAAACACCATGGGACCACGCAGCCGTCATACCGCTCAGGAAGGAGACGCATTCTGTCTTCTAGAGATTAACGTAATATGGTGAGAAAAGTGCAAATCAATCCCAGAACAACAGCAAACGACCTTGGGAAGATGCTGGAGGAAACAGGTACAAAAGTATCTATTTCCACAGTAAAACGAGTCCTATATCGACATAACCTGAAAGGCCGCTTAGCAAGGAAGAAGCCACTGCTCCAAAACCGCCATAAAAAAAGCCAGACTACGGTTTGCAACTGCACATGGGGACAAAGATCATACTTTTTGGAGAAATGTCCTCTGGTCTGATGAAACAAAAATAGAACTGTTTGGCCATAATGATCATCGTGATGTTTGGAAGAAAAAGGGGGAGGCTTGCAAATCAAAGAACACCATCCCAACTATGAAGCACGGCGGTGGCAGCAGCATGTTGTGGGGGTGGTTTGCTGCAGTAGGGACTGGTGCACTTCACAAAATAGATGGCATCATGAGGGAGGAAAATGATGTGGATCTATTGAAGCCATCAGTCAGGAAGACATCAGTCAGGAAGTTAAAGCTTGGTTGCAAAAGGGGTCTTCCAAATGGACAATGACCTCAAGCATACTTCCAAAGTTGTGGCAAAATGGCTTAAGGACAACAAAGTCAAGGTATTGGGGTGGCCATCACAAAGCCCTGACCTCAATCCTATAGAAAATTTGTAGGCAGAACTGAAAAAGCATGTGCGAGCAAGGAGGCCTACAAACCTGACTCAGTTACACCAGCTCTGTCAGGAGGAATGGGACAAAAGTCACGCAATTTATTATGGGAAGCTTGTGGAAGGCTTCCCGAAACGTTTGACCCAAGTTAATTTTTTATTTATTTTACCTTTATTTAACCAGGCAAGTGAGTTAAGAACAAATTCTTATTTTCAATGACGGCCTGGGAACAGTGGGTTAACTGCCTGTTCAGGGGCAGAACGACAGATTTGTACCTTGTCAGCTCGGGGGTTTGAACTTGCAACCTTCCGGTTACTAGTCCAACGCTCTAACCACTAGGCTACAATTTAAAGGCAATGCTACCAAATACTAATTGAGTATATGTAAACTTCTGACCCACTGGGAATGTGATGAAAGAAATAAAATATGAAATAAATCATTGTCTTTACTATTATTCTGACATTTCACATTTTCAAAATAAAGTGGTGATCCTAATAATGACCCTGGATCAGTTTAGAGAGATATCTTTGTGGCAAGAGGAATGTTATAATGTTATTTGTTGTTTTACTTGACTGTGTTTTGTGTATATTGTGTATAATAATGTCTGTGTAATTTGTGTCATGCTATATTTGACTTGTTTTATATTGTATTATATTATTTAATTCTATGGTTTTGTTTATGCATGGCTCACTTGAAACAAAGACACTGGTCTCAATAGTGACTCCCTGCAAATATATAGATACAATAAAAAAAATATTTAGGAACTGGTAGTCAGAGCAGAGAGAGAGAGGACGAAGAGAGAGAGAGAGGGAGAGAAAGAGAGAGAGAAAGAGAGAGGACGAGGAGAGAGAGTGAGAGAGAGAGAGAGAGGATGAGGAGAGAGGATGAGGAGAGAGAGAGAGAGAGAGGATGGGGAGAGAGGATGAGGAGAGAGAGAGAGAGAGGATGGGGAGAGAGGATGAGGAGAGAGGATGAGGAGAGAGAGAGAGAGAAAGAGAGAGAAAGAGAGAGAGATGCAAACAGAGACACTTTAATGAGATCGAGAGAAATGGAGAGATGGAAGTGCTTTGAAGTCTTAAAATCTGAACCTCATTAAATAGATAGAATGGAAGAGATGGAGCGAGAGAGTATAGTGAGGGAGAGAGAGAAAGAAAGAGAGAGGGAGAGAGAGACATGAATAGGGAGATGGAGAGAAAGAAATGGAGAGAGAAAGAGAGAGAGAGATCATGAACAGATGAGTCATGAGTCCTGTTCTCCAAAAAATATATATTTAGAGTTGGATGAACTTCCTTTGTGTTTCCTATATACCCTCACTAGAATCCCTTTAACGATGACAGCGTCTCCATCCTAGAGGAGGAGATCAACCATTTCCAGGCCCAGGGACATGTACTAGTCTGTGGAGACCTAAATGCCAGAACTGGACAAGAACCTGACACCCTCAGCACACAGGGGGACAAACACCTGCCTGCAGGTGACAGCATATGCCCCTAGACACAACTATGACAACGTAAACAACAAAAATGGGTCACAGCTCCTGCAGCTCTGTCGCACGCTGGATTTGTACATAGTCAATGGTAGGCTTTGATGGGACTCCTATGGTAGGTACACCTATAGCTCATCTCTTGGCAGTAGTACTGTAGACTACTTTATCACTGATCTCAACCCAGAGTCTCTCAGAGAGTTCACAGTCAGCCCACTGACACCCCTATCAGACCACAGCAAAATCACAGTCTACTTGAACAGAGCAATACTCAATCATGAGGAATCAAAGCCAAAAGAACTGAGTAACATTAAGAAATACTTTAGATAGAAGGAAAGTTGTAGAAACCTAGCAGAAAACAATTAGGCAGCAACAAATTCAGTCCATTTTAAACAACTTCCTGGACAAAACTTTTTTTTTGTGAAGGTAGGTAGAAAACCTGAACAGTATATTTGAATTTTCAGCTTCCCTATCAAATATAAAAGTGAAAAGCAGACTACCTAAGAAAATGTAATACAATGACAAATGGTTTGATGAAGAATGCAAAAACCTAACAAAGAAATTAAGAAACCTATCCAACCGAAAACACAAAGACCCAGAAAACCTGAGTTTACGCCTTCACTATGGTGAATCACTAAAACAATAGAGAAATACACTACGGAAAAAGAAGGAACAGCACGTCAGAAATCAGCTGAATGTAATTGAAGAATCCATAGACTCTAACCACTTCTGGGAAAATTGGAAAACACTAAACAAACAACACGAAGAGATATCTATCTAAAATGGAAATGTGTGGATAAACCTCTTCTCCAATCTCTATAATAAATAATAAAGAGCAAAAACATGATCAAATACAAATCTTTCTCTAATCTTTGTGGACGTATAACAAAGAACAAAATTCAAAAATATTTGTTTAAATCCCTGTAAGTGAGAATATCTTCTTTGTCAAGATAATTCCTCCAGCTTTTTGTTTGAATCCCTGTAAGCGAGAATATCTTCTTTGTCAAGATAATTCCTCCAGCTTTTTGTTTGAATCCCTGTAAGCGAGAATATCTTCTTTGTCAAGATAATTCCTCCAGTTTTTTGTTTGAATCCCTGTAAGCGAGAATATCTTCTTTGTCAAGATAATTCCTCCAGCTTTTTGTTTGAATCCCTGTAAGCGAGCATTTCTCCTTTGTCAAGATAATTCATCCACCTGAGAGGTGTGGCATATCAAGAAACTGATTAAACAGCATGATCATTACACAGGTGCACCTTGTGCTGCGGACAATATGATGTCACTCTAAAATGTGCAGTTTTGTCACAACACAATGCAACAGATTCTGATTGGCTTGGCTGCGCCCAGTCATAGATCAGGGCCTAATGAAGTTATTTCAATTAACTGATATGAACCGTAACTCAGTAAAATCTTAATTTTTTTTGCATGTTGCATTTATATATTTGTTAGGAAGTATTCAGACCACTTTCACTTTTTCCACAATTTGTTACGTTACAGCCTTATTCTAAAATGTATTCAATTAATGTTTTTCCTCAACAATCTACACACAATACCCCATAATGGAAAAATAGGATTTTAAAATAGAATTTTAAAATAGCATTTTAGAAAATGGTGTAAATGTAAACAAATAATTCAGAAATACCTTATTTACATCCGTTTTCATACACTTTGCTATGTGTCACATTCTGAGCTTTATTTCCCTTGTTTTGTCATTATTTAGTTTGGTCAGGGCGTGAGTTGGGGTGGGCAGTCTATGTTTGTTTTTCTATCATTTTGGGATTTCTATGTTTCGGCCTAGTATGGTTCTCAATCAGAGGCAGGTGTCATTAGTTGTCTCTGATTGAGAATCATACTTCGGTAGCCTGGGTTTCACTATTTGTTTGTGGGTGTTTGTTTTCGTGTCTGTGTTTATCACCACACGGTACTGTTTTGGTTTTCGTTCATTCCACGTTTATTGTTTTGTATTCAGCTGTGTTCATGTTGAGTATTTCTTATTAAAAGAACCATGGACACTTACCACGCCGCATATTGGTCCTCCGATTCTTCTCGCCTCTCCTCTTCAGACGAAGAGGAGAAAAACCTTTACACTATGAGACTCGAAATTGAGCTCAGGTGAATCCTGTTTCCATTGATCATCCTTGAGATGTTTCTACAACTTGATTAGAGGCCACATGTGGTAAATTCAATTGATTGGACATGATCTGGAAAGACATGCACCTGTCTATATAAGGTCCCACAGTTGACAGTGCATGTCAGAGCAAAAACCAAGCCATGAGGTTGAAGGAATTGTCCGTAGAGCTCCGAGAGGATTGTGTCGAAGGCACAGATCTAGAGAAGGGTACCAAAAAATATGTTCAGCGTTGAAGGTCCCCAAGAACACAGTGGCCTCCATCGTTCTTACATGGAAGACGTTTGGAACCAAGACTCTTCAAACTGAGCAATAGGGGGGGAAGGGTCAGGGAGGTGACCAAGAACACAGTGGCCTCCATCATTCTTACATGGAAGACGTTTGGAACAAAGACTCTTCAAACTGAGCAATAGGGGGGGAAGGGTCAGGGAGGTGACCAAGAACACAGTGGCCTCCATCATTCTTACATGGAAGACGTTTGGAACCAAGACTCTTCAAACTGAGCAATAGGGGGGGAAGGGTCAGGGAGGTGACCAAGAACACAGTGGCCTCCATCGTTCTTACATGGAAGACGTTTGGAACCAAGACTCTTCAAACTGAGCAATCGGGGGAGAAGGGTCAAGGAGGTGACCAAGAACACAGTGGCCTCCATCGTTCTTAAATGGAAAACGTTTGGAACCAAGACTCTTCAAACTGAGCAATCGGGGGAGAAGGGTCAGGGAGGTGACCAAGAACACAGTGGCCTCCATCATTCTTAGATGGAAAACGTTTGGAACCAAGACTCTTCAAACTGAGCAATCGGGGGAGAAGGGTCAGGGAGGTGACCAAGAACACGATGGGTGTGAAGTACTTATTAAGTAAAAATACTTTCAAGTAATACTAAAGTTGTTTTTTGGGGGGTATCTGTACTGTACTTTACTGTTCATATTTTGACAACTTCACTACATTCCTAAAGAAAATAATGTACTTTTTTACTCCATACAGTTTCCCTGACAACCAAAAGTACTCGTTACATTTTGAATGATTAGCAGGACAGAAAAATGGTCCAATTCACACACTTATAGAACTGCCAAAGGGGGAGGAGTCTACTGCAGAGATAGAACTGCCAAAAGGGGAGGAGTCTACTGCAGAGACAGAACTGCCAAAGGGGGAGGAGTTGCAATCTACTGCAGAGATAGAACTGCCAAAGGGGAAGGAGTTGTAATCTACTGCAGAGATAGAACTGCCAAAGGGGAAGGAGTTGTAATCTACTGCAGAGATAGAACTGCCAAAGGGGAGGAGTCTACTGCAGAGATAGAACTGCCAAAGGGGGAGGAGTTGCAATCTACTGCAGAGATAGAACTGCCAAAGGGGGAGGAGTTGTAATCTACTGCAGAGATAGAACTGCCAAAGGGGAGGA